>NW_028270308.1:300000-376048 GCF_037043375.1 Chiloscyllium plagiosum | reverse complement strand
ACTCCCCCCACTTCCCCTCCTCTACTTCCCTCCCCTCCTCCACTTCTCCTCCCCTCACCACTTCCCCTCCCCTCCTCCAATTCCCTTCCCCTTCTCACTTCCCCTCCTCGCCCCCACTTCCCCTCCCCTCTCCTATTTCCCTTCCCTTCTCACCCACTTCCCCTTCCCCTTCTCTCCCCCCACTTCCCCTCCTCTCCCACAACGTTCCCTCCCCTCTCCCTCCACTCTCCCCACTTCCCGTCCCCTCCCTCCAGTACCCCTCCTCTCCCCCACTTCCCTGCTCTCCCCCACTACCCCCCACCCTCCTCCTCCACTTCCCCTCCCCTCTCCACCGCTTCCCCTCCTATCTTCCCCACTTCCCTCCTCTCTCCCACTTCCCCTCCTCTCCCCCACTTCCCCTCCTCTCTCCCACTTCCCCTACCCTCCCACCACTTACCCCACCCCGCCTACCTCCTCTCCCCTCTCCCCACCCCTCTCCCCCACAGCCCCTCCTCTCTCCCACATCACCCCACCCTCTCCCACTGAGCCCCTCCTCTCTCCCACCTCCCCTCCTCTCCCCAACTTACCCTCCCCCTCCCCCCACTTCCCCCACTTCTCCTCCCTCCACTGCCCCTCCATCCACTTCCCCTCCTCTCCCCACTTCCCCTCCTCCACTTCCCCACCCTCTCCCCACTTCCCCTCCCCTCAACCACTTCCCCTCCTCTCCCCCACTTCCCCTCCCCTCCCCCACTTTCCCTCCCCTCCCCCACTTCCCCGACCGTCCCCCACTTCCCCTCCACTCCCCCACCTCTCCCCCACTTCCCCTCCGCACCCCCCCCACTTCCCTCCCCTCTCCCCCACTTCCCCTCCCCGCTCACCCACTTCCCGCCCCTCCCCACACTTCCCTCCCCCTCCCCACTTCCCCCTCTCCCCCACTTCCCCTCCCCTCCCCCACTTCCCCTCCCCTCTCCCCCACTTCCCCTCCCCTCCCCCCACTTCCCTCCACTCCCCCACTTCCCTCCCCTCCTCCACTTCACCTCCCCTCCCCCACTTCCCCTCCCTCTCCCCCACTGCACCTCCCCTCTCCCCACTTCCCCTCCCCTCCACCACTTCCCCTCCTCTCCCCCCACTTCCCCTCCCCTCCCCCACTTTCCCTCCCCTCCCCCACTTCCCCGACCGTCCCCCACTTCCCCTCCACTCCCCCACTTCCCCTCCGCACCCCCCCACTTCCCCTCCCCTCTCGCCCACTTCCCCTCCCCGCTCACCCACTTCCCGCCCCTCCCCCACACTTCCCTCCCCTCCCCCACTTCCCCTCTCCTCCCCCACTTCCCCTCCCCTCCCCCACTTTCCCTCACCTCCCCCACTTCCCCTCCCCTCTCCCCCACTTCCCCTCCCCTCCCCCCACTTCCCCTCCTCTCCCCCACTTCCCCTCCCCTCCCCCACTTTCCCTCCTCTCCCCACTTCCCCTCCCCTCCCCCACTTTCCCTCCCCTCCCCCACTTTCCCTCCCCTCCCCCACTTCCCCGACCGTCCCCCCACTCCCCTCCACTCCCCCACCTCTCCCTCACTTCCCCTCCGCACCCCCCCACTTCCCCTCCCCTCCCCCCCACTTCCCTCCCCGCTCACCCACTTCCCGCCCCTCCCCCACACTTCCCTCCCCTCCCCCACTTCCCCTCTCCTCCCCCACTTCCCCTCTCCTCCCCCACTTCCCCTCTCCTCCCCCACTTCCCCTCCCCTCCCCCCACTTCCCTCCCCTCCCCCCACTTCCCCTCCCCTCCCCCACTTCCCCTCCCCTCTCCCCCACTTTCCCTCCCCTCCCCCCACTTCCCCTCCCCACCCCCACTTCCCCTCCCCTCTCCCCCACTTCCCTCCCTCCTCCACTTCCCCTCCCCTCTCCCCCACTGCACCTCCCCTCCCCCCACTTCCCCTCCCCTCCCCCACTTCCCCTCCTGACCCCACTTCCCCTCCCCTCCCCCACTTCCCCTCCCCTCTCCCCCACTTCCCCTCCCCTCCCCTCCCCCACTTCCCCTCCCCTCCCCCACTTCCCCTCCCCTCCCCCTCCCCCACTTCCCCTCCCCTCCCCCACTTCGCCTCCCCTCCCCCACTTCCCCTCCCCTCTCCCCCACTTCCCTCCCCTCCTCCACTTCCCCTCCCCTCTCCCCCACTGCACCTCCCCTCCCCCCACTTCCCCTCCCCTCCCCCCACTTCCCCTCCCCTCCCCCACTTCACCTCCCCTCCCCCACTTCCCCTCCCCTCTCCCCCACTTCCCTCCCCCTCCTCCACTTCCCTCCCCTCTCCCCCACTGCACCTCCCCTCCCCCCACTTCCCCTCCCCTTCCCCCCACTTCTCCTCCCTCCACTGCCCCTCCATCCACTTCCCCTCCTCTCCCCACTTCCCCTCCTCCACTTCCCCACCTCCTCCCCACTTCCCCTCCTCTCCCCCACTTCCCCTCCCCTCCCCCACTTTCCCTCCCCTCCCCACTTCCCCCGACCGTCCCCCACTTCCCCTCCACTCCCCCACCTCTCCCTCACTTCCCCTCCGCACCCCCCCACTTCCCTCCCCTCTCCCCCACTTCCCCTCCCCGCTCACCCACTTCCCGCCCCTCCCCCACACTTCCCTCCCCTCCCCCACTTCCCCTCTCCTCCCCCCACTTCCCCTCCCCTCCCCCCACTTCCCCTCCCCTCCCCCCAGTTCCCCTCCCCTCTCCCCCACCTTCCCCTCCCCCCCCCACTTCCCCTCCCCTCCCCACTTCCCTCCCCTCCTCCCCACTTCCCTCCCCTCCTCCACTTCCCCTCCCCTCTCCCCCACTGCACCTCCCCTCCCCCCACTTCCCCTCCCCTCCCCCACTTCCCCTCCCCTCCCCCACTTCCCCTCCCCTCCCCCACTTCCCCTCCTGTCCCCCACTTCCCCTCCCCTCCCCCACTTCCCCTCCCCTCTCCCCCACTTCCCCTCCCCTCCCCCACTTCCCCTCCCCTCCCCTCCCCCACTTCCCCTCCCCTCCCCCACTTCGCCTCCCCTCCCCCACTTCCCCTCCCTCCCCCCACTTGCCCTCCCCTCCCCCACTTCCCCTCACCTCCCCCACTTCCCCTCCCCTCTCCCCCACTTCCCCTCCCCTCTCCCCCACTTCCCCTCCCCTCCCCCCACTTCCCCTCCCCTCCCCCACTTCCCCTCCCCTCTCCCCCACTTCCCTCCCCTCCTCCACTTCCCCTCCCCTCTCCCCCACTGCACCTCCCCTCCCCCCCACTTCCCCTCCCCTCCCCCCACTTCCCCTCCCCTCCCCCCACTTCCCCCTCCCCTCTCCCCCACTTCCCTCCCCTCCTCCACTTCCCCTCCCCTCTCCCCCACTGCACCTCCCCTCCCCCCACCTCCCCTCCCCTCCCACCACTTCCCCTCCCCTCCCCACTTCACCTCCCCTCTCCCCCACTTCCCCTCCCCTCTCCCCCACTGCACCTCCCCTCCCCCCACTTCCCTCCCTTCCCCCCACTTCTCCTCCCTCCACTGCCCCTCCATCCACTTCCCCTCCTCCACTTCCCCCACCCTCTCCCCACTTCCCCTCCTCTCCCCCACTTCCCCTCCCCTCCCCCACTTCCCCACCCTCTCCCCACTTCCCCTCCTCTCCCCCACTTCCCCTCCCCTCCCCCACTTTCCCTCCCCTCCCCCACTTTCCCTCCCCTCCCCCACTTCCCCGACCGTCCCCCACTTCCCCTCCACTCCCCACCTCTCCCTCACTTCCCCTCCGCACCCCCCCACTTCCCCTCCCCTCTCCCCCACTTCCCCTCCCCTCTCCCCCACTTCCCCTCCCCGCTCACCCACTTCCCGCCCCTCCCCCACACTTCCCTCCCCTCCCCCACACTTCCCTCCCCTCCCCTCCCCCACTTCCCCTCTCCTCCCCCCACTTCCCCTCTCCTCCCCCACTTCCCCTCTCCTCCCCCACTTCCCCTCCCTCCCCCACTTCCCCTCCCCTCCCCCCACTTCCCCTCCCCTCTCCCCCACTTCCCCTCCCCTCCCCCCACTTCCCCTCCCCTCCCCCACTTCCCCTCCCCTCTCCCCCACTTCCCTCCCCTCCTCCACTTCCCCTCCCCTCCCCCCACTTCCCCTCCCCTCCCCCACTTCCCCTCCTGTCCCCACTTCCCCTCCCCTCTCCCCCACTTCCCCTCCCCTCCCCCACTTCCCCTCCCCTCTCCCCCACTTCCCCTCCCCTCCCCCCACTTCCCCTCCCCTCCCCCACTTCCCCTCCCCTCCCCTCCCCCACTTCGCCTCCCCTCCCCCACTTCCCCTCCCCTCCCCCACTTCCCCTCCCCTCTCCCCACTTCCCCTCCCCCTCTCCGACACTTCCCTCCCCTCTCCCCCACTTCCCCTCCCCTCTCCCCCACTTCCCTCCCCTCCTCCACTTCCCCTCCCCTCTCCCCCACTGCACCTCCCTCCCCCCACTTCCCCTCCCCTCCCCCACTTCCCCTCCTGTCCCCCACTTCCCCTCCTGTCCCCCACTTCCCCTCCCCTCCCCACTTCCCCTCCCCTCTCCCCCACTCCCCTCCCCTCCCCCCACTTCGCCTCCCCTCCCCCACTTCCCCTCCCCTCCCCCCACTTCCCCTCCCCTCTCCCCACTTCCCCTCCCCTCTCCGACACTTCCCCTCCCCTCTCCCCACTTCCCCTCCCCTCTCCCCCACTTCCTCTCCCCTCTCCCCATTCCCCTCCCCTCTCCCCCACTTCCCCTCCCCTCTCCCCCACTTCCCCTCCCCTCTCCCCACTTCCCCTCCCCTCTCCCCACTTCCCCTCCCCTCTCCCCACTTCCCCTCCCCTCTCTCTTCCCCTCCCCTCTTCCCTACTTCTCCTACCCTCCCACCACTTCCCTCCCCTCCCCATCCCCTTCCTTCCTCCCAAATCCCCTCCCCTCCCCCCTACTTCACCTCCCTCTCCCCCACTTCCCCTCCGCTCTCCCACTTCCCCTCCCGTCCCTCCACAACCCCTCCCTGCCTATACTTTCTCTCCCCTCTCCCCACATCCGCTCCTCTCTCCCACTTCCCCGCCTCTCCCCCACTTCCCCTCCGCTCTCCCCCACTTCTCCATCCCTGTCCCACTTCCCCCTCCTCTCCCTCCACTTCCCCTCCCCTCTCTCCCACTTCCCCTCCTCTCCCCCCACTTCCCTCCTCTCCCCCACTTCTCCTCCCCTCTCCTCACTTCCCCTCCCCTCCCTCCACAACCCCTCCCCTCCCCCACTTCCCCTCCTCTCCCCCACTTCACCTCCCCTCTCCCCACTTCCCCTCCACTCCCTCCACTTCCCCTCCTCTCCCCACTTCCCCTCCCCCTCCCCACTTCCCCTCCACTCCCTCCACTTCCCCTCCCCTCCCTCCACTTCCCCTCCTCTCCCCCACTTCCCCTCCCCTCCCTCCACTTCCCCTCCTCTCCCCCACTTCACCTCCCCTCTCCCCACTTCCCCTCCTCTCCTCCAATACCCTCCTCTCTCCCACTTCCCCTCCTCTCCCCCACTTCCCCTCCCCTCTCCCCACTTCCCCTCCTCTCCCCTACTTCCCCTCCCCTCCCTCCACTTCCCCTCCTCTCCCCCACTTCACCCTCCCCTCTCCCACTTCCCCTCCTCTCCTCCAATACCCTCCTCTCTCCCACTTCCCCTCCTCTCCCCCACTTCCCCTCCCCTCTCCCCACTTCCCCTCCCCTCTCCCCACTTCCCCTCCACTCCCTCCACTTCCCCTCCACTCCCTCCACTTCCCCTCCCCTCTCCCCACTTCCCCTCCTCTCCTCCAATACCCTCCTCTCTCCCACTTCCCCTCCCCTCCCCCTACTTCCCCATCCCTGTCCCACTTCCCCTCCCCTCTCCAACCACTTCCCGTCCCCTCTCCCCCACTTCCCCTCGCCTATCCCCCACTTCCCCTCGCCTCTCCCCCACCATTCTGTCCACTTCCCCTCCCCTCTCTCCACTTCCCCTCCCCTCCCCCACTGCCCCTCCCTCTATTTTCCACCCCCTCTTCCCCCCTCCCCAACTAACTCACCCAGCAGTTCCTCCCTCTCCATAATCCTGCAAGGGGCAGATGGAGTGCTGCAGGCTCTCTCTGTCTCTCTCTCTGTCTCTGTGGGTGCTGAGGTCAGTGACAGGGTGGGGGGTGACGGGGGTGGAGGGGGGGTTTGGTGGTGGGAGGGGAGGGGGGTCACTCTCTGGGAGGGCAATGACTCTCCCCTCCCCTCCCCCTGGAGCTCTCCGTGCCCCTCCTCTCGCTCTCTCTCTCCCTCTCACTCTCTGTGCCTGTCTCTCTCTCTCTCTCTCACTCTCCCTGTGTGTGTGTGTCTCTCTCTCACTCTGTGTGTGTGTCTCTCACTCTGTGTGTGTCTCTCACTCTGTGTGTGTCTCTCTCACTCTGTGTGTGTCTCTCTCTCACTCTCCCTGTGTGTGTCTCTCTCACTCTGTGTGTGTCTCTCTCTCACTCTGTGTGTGTGTCTCTCTCTCACTCTCCCTGTGTGTGTCTCTCACTCTGTGTGTGTCTCTCTCTCTCTCACTCTCCCTGTGTGTGTCTCTCTCACTCTGTGTGTGTCTCTCTCTCTCTCACTCTGTGTGTGTGTCTCTCTCTCTCTCACTCTCCCTGTGTGTGTCTCTCACTCTGTGTGTGTCTCTCTCTCTCACTCTCCCTGTGTGTGTCTCTCTCACTCTGTGTGTGTCTCTCTCTCTCTCACTCTGTGTGTGTGTCTCTCTCTCTCTCCCACTCTGCCTGTGTGTGTGTGTGTCTCTCTCTCTCTCCCACTCTGCCTGTGTGTGTGTGTGTCTCTCTCTCTCTCCCACTCTGCCTGTGTGTGTGTGTGTCTCTCTCACTCTGCCTGTGTCTCTCTCACTCTGTGTGTGTCTCTCTCACTGTGTGTGTCTCTCTCCCACTCTGCCTGTGCGTGTGTGTGTCTCTCTCTCTCTCACTCTGCCTGTGTGTGTGCGTGTGTGTCTCTCTCACTCTGTATGCCTGTGTGTGTCCCCCTCCTCTCTCTCTCTCTCTCACACACACACACACACACACAGGGCTGCAGTGCGGCCGTGAACAGGCAGAACCCCTGTGTAGATGGTTCCTTCTCGATGGTCAGTCTCTCCTTTCTGTCTCTCTCTCTCTCTCTCTCTCTCTCCCCCGGCCTCGTTGCTGGATGGTTAGGCAAATCCACCGCCTTCACCTCTTGCCTTCCCCTCTCTTCGAAACCTCTTTCTCTCCGTGGTCCTCTCTCTCTCTCTCTCTCTCTCTCTCAAAATCTCTTTATCTCTCGGTCCCTCGACCTATTTGTGGCCTCTGTCTCATTCTCCGTCTCTCTCTCTCTCTCTCTGTGTTTTTCTCTCTCAGGGCTGCACGGAGATGATTCAGTTGACGATGAACTGGAACCCTTTCTCTCTCTCTCTCTCGTTCTCACACTCCTGCCCTCCGAGGGGGTGAACGAAGCAGGCAGGCAGGCAGAGGGGGGCCGCTTTGATCGGTGGCCTCGCTCCCATTCCAAGTGGTCCTGTACTGGAGCCTTCCTGCCCAGGGCCCTTCCCCCCCCCCCCTCCTTCCCTGCCTTCCCCTCCTCTCCTCTCCCACCCCCTCCCCCCCCCTCCTCCTCCTCCCTCCTCCCTGCCCCCACCCCCCAAGCAGCAGCAGCAACACAGATCCCCACCCCCTCCCCCTCTGCCTCCCTCCCTCCCTCCCTCTCTCACTCGCTCGCTTGCTCTCTGCTCCATTACCAGTGTCTGACGTTGGCTGACACACTGTATGCGCTCACAGCATTCTGGGAGGCTGTGGTAGGGTGGGAGCTGGGTTACAGAGGGGCACACAGAGGGAGACACACACACACACACACACACACACACACCACACACAGAGGGTGTGACCGCAGGAGAGAGACACACAGAGGGGGAGAGAGAGGGGAAGACAGACAGAGAGAGAGAGACAAACACACACACACACACAGAAAGAGAGAGAGAGAAAGAGAGACACACACAGAAAGAGAGGGAGAGAAATACACACTTACAGAAAGAGAGAGAGATACACACACAGAAAGAGAGAGAAAGACACAGAGAGAGAGAGAGAGACACACACACACACACAAAGAGAGATACACACACAGAAAGAGAGAGAGAGACATACACACAGAAAGAGAGAGACACAGAGAGAAAGAGACACAGAGAGAGAGATACACACACAGAAAGAGAGAGGAGAGACATACACACAGAAAGAGAGAGATACACACACAGAAAGAGAGAGAGAGAGACATACAGAAAGAGAGATACACACACACAGACACAGAGAGAGAGAGAGACACACACATAGAAAGAGAGAGACACAGAGAGAAAGATACACAGAGAGAGAGAGATACACAGAAAGAGAGATACACACACAGAAAGAGAGATACACACACAGAAAGAGAGATACACACACAGACACAGAGAGACATACACACAGAAAGAGAGAGATACACACACAGAAAGAGAGAGAGATACACACACACATACAGAGAGATACACACATACAGAAAGAGAGAGACAGAGAGAGAGAGATACACACACAGAGATATACACATACACACACAGAGATATACACATACACACACAGATATACACACACACACAGATACACACACACAGAAAGAGAGAGACAGAGAGAGAGAGATACACACACAGAGATATACACACACACACATACACACACAGATATACACACACACACAGATACACACACACAGAAAGAGAGAGAGACACAGAGAGAGAGATACACACACACACACACACAGATACACTTACTCTCTCTCAGGCACACCATGCCTCTGATGTCGATGTGGGATCTGTAGCGATACATTGACTCCCCCGAGAGGCCTTCAGTGTTCACTTTCACACCAGACAGGGGAATGGGAGCTGGAGAAGGCCATTCAGCCCTGGGAGCCGGCTCTATCATACAATGCCAACATGGCTGACTTGCCCAGCCAGGCCTCTACCCCTGGGTCTGATCTCCCTCTCCCCACCACCCCGTCCACCTCCGTCTCCAAGGGTACAGCTCCCGGCCCTGCCACCCCGGTCTGGAACCCTCACAGCACCTTCGGTCAGCGCTCCCCATTCCTCAACCATCCTGAGGGTCTCCGAGTCCGATCGCGGCGCTAAACTCACCCTCGCCCCGTTCCTCGCGAGACTCCAGAGCGGGTCAAGGGAAAGAGAGAGGGAGTTCCGAAACTTGGAAGGTTGAGGGATGCGGACGTTTCTTGGTTTTCAGCTCTCCAGACCGTCCACGTCCCTCTTCCCCCCGCCCCGAGTAAAGGCCACGAAAATGGCTACTGCTCCATTCAGCAGTCACACCCTGAAGTCACTTGGACTCTCCAGAGATCCTTTTATTCCAAACAAATGGGCTGGAACTTGAGCTCTCTCTCTCTCTCTCTCACACACACACACTCTCTCTATCTTCGCATTATTCACTCCTTACAGAAGCTGTCTGACCAGTTCACCTGCCTGAGGGAGGGCAGGAATTGAGAGAGACCAGTCAGTGTGCAGTTATCTCCCTGAAAGAGTGGGAGGGAAGTCAGAGACACCGGTCAGTGTACAGATATCTCCCTGAGAGAGAGGGGGGGGACTGAGAGACACCAGTCAGTGTAGAGATATCTCCCTGAGAGAGAGAGGACTGAGAGACACCGGTCAGTGTACAGATATCTCCCTGAGAGAGAGGGGGGGGACTGAGAGACACCAGTCAGTGTACAGATATCTCCCTGAGAGAGAGGGGGGGGACTGAGAGACACCAGTCAGTGTACAGATATCTCCCTGAGAGAGAGAGGGACTGAGAGACATCAGTCAGTGTACAGATATCTCCCTGAGAGAGAGTGGGACTGAGAGACACCAGTCAGTGTCCAGATATCTCCCTGAGAGAGAGTGGGACTGAGAGACACCAGTCAGTGTCCAGATATCTCCCTGAGAGAGACAGGGACTGAGAGACACCAGTCAGTGCACAGATATCTCCCTGAGAAAGAGGGGGGCCAGATAGACACCAGTCAGTGTACAGATATCTCCGTGAGAGAGAGAGGGACTGAGAGACATCAGTCAGTGTACAGATATCTCCCTGAGAGAGAGTGGGACTGAGAGACACCAGTCAGTGTACAGATATCTCCCTGAGAAAGAGGGGGGACAGATAGACACCAGTCAGTGTACAGATATCTCCGTGAGAGAGAGAGGGGGGAACTGAGAGACACCAGTCAGTGTACAGATATCTCCCTGAGAGAGAGAGAGGACTGAGAGACACCAGTCAGTGTACCGATATCTCCCTGAGAGAGAGGGGGGACTGAGAGACACCAGTCAGTGTACAGATATCTCCCTGAGAGAGAGGGGACTGAGAGACGCCAGTCAGTGTACAGATATCTCCCTGAGAGAGAGGGGACTGAGAGACCCCAGTCAGTGTACAGGTATATCCCTGAGAGCGACGGGGTGAGTGAGAGACACCAGTCAGTGTACAGATATCTCTCTGAGAGAGAGGGGGGACTGAGAGACACCAGTCAGTGTACAGATATCACCCTGAAAGAGAGGGGGGACTGAGAGACACCAGTCAGTGTACAGATATCTCACTGAGAGAGAGAGGGGGGACTGAGAGACACCAGTCAGTGTACAGATATCTCCCTGAGAGAGAGAGGTGACTGAGAGACACCAATCAGTGTACAGATATCTCCCTGAGAAAGAGAGGGGGGACTGAGAGACACCAGTCAGTGTACAGATATCTCCCTGAGAGAGAGGGGGGACTGAGAGACACCAGTCAGTGTACAGATATCTCCCTGAGAGAGAGTGGGACTGAGAGACTTCAGTCAGTGTACAGATATCTCCCTGAGAGAGAGAGGGGACTGAGAGACTTCAGTCAGTGTACAGATATCTCCCTGAGAGAGAGAGGGGACTGATAGACTCCAGTCAGTGTGCAGATATCTCCCTGAGAGAGAGAGAGGGGACTGATAGACCCCAGTCAGTGTCCAGATATCTCCCTGAGAGAGAGGGGACTGAGAGACACCAGTCAGTGTACAGATATCTCCCTGAGAGAGAGAGAGGAGGGACTGAGAGACACCAGTCAGTGTACAGATATCTCCCTGAGAGAGAGGGACTGAGAGACACCAGTCAGTGTACAGATATCTCCCTGAGAGAGAGAGGGGACTGAGAGACACCAGATTCTGGATCAGTGGTGCTGGAAGAGCACAGCAATTCAGGCAGCATCCGACGAGCAGCAAAATCGACGTTTCGGGCAAAAGCCCTTCATCAGGAATAAAGGCAGAGAGCCTACAGGATGGAGAGATAAGCTCGGGGAGGGTGGGGGTGGGGAGAAAGTAGCATAGAGTACAATAGGTCAGTGGGGGAGGAGATGAAGGTGATAGGTCAGGGAGGAGAGGGTGGAGTGGATAGGTGGGAAAGGAGCTAGGCAGGTCGGACAAGTCCGGACAGGTCAAGGGGACAGTACGGGCTGGAAGTTTGGAACTAGGATAAGGTGGGGGAAGGGGTAATGAGGAAGCTGTTGAAGGCCACATTGATGCCCTGGGGCTGAAGTGTTCCGAGGTGGAAGATGAGGCGACTTCCTCCAGGCGTCTGGTGGTGAGGGAACGGCGGTGGAGGAGGCCCAGCACCTCCATATCCTCGACAGAGTGGGAGGGGGAGTTGAAATGTTGGGCCACGGGGGCAGTGGGGTAGATTGGTGCAGGTGTCCAGGAGATGTTCCCTAAAGCTCTCTGCTCGGAGGTGCCCAGTCTCCCCAATGTAGAGGAGACCGTATCAGGAGCAACGGATACAATAAATGATATTAGTGGATGTGCAGGTAAAACTTTGATGGATGTGGAAGGCTCCTTTAGGGCCTTGGATGGAGGTGAGGGAGGAGGTGTGGGCACAGGTTTTACAGTTGCTGCGGTGGCAGGGGAAAGTGCCAGGATGGGAGGGTGGGTCGTAGGGGGGCGTGGACCTGACCAGGTAGTCACGGAGGGAACGGTCTTTGCGGAAGGCGGAGAGGGGTGGGGAGGGAAATATATCCCTGGTGGTGGGGTCTGTTTGGAGGTGGCGGAAATGTCGGCGGATGATTTGGTTTATGCGAAGGTTGGTAGGGTGGAAGGTGAGCACCAGGGGCGTTCTGTCCTTGTTACGGTTGGAGGGCGGGGTCTGAGGGCGGAGGTGCGGGATGTGGACGAGATGCGTTGGAGGGCATCTTTAACCACGTGGGAAGGGAAATTGCGGTCTCTAAAGAAGGAGGCCATCTGGTGTGTTCTATGGTGGAACCGCTACTCCTGGGAGCAGATACGGCGGAGGCGGAGGAATTGGGAATACGGGATGGCATTTTTGCAAGAGGTAGGGTGGGAAGAGGTGTAATCCAGGTAGCTGTGGGAGTCGGTGGGTTTGTAGAAGATGTCAGTGTCAAGTCGGTCGTCACTGATGGAGATGGAGAGGTCCAGGAAGGGGAGGGAGGTGTCAGAGATAGTCCAGGTAAATTTAAGGTCAGGGTGGAGGGTGTTGGTGAAGTTGATGAATTGCTCAACCTCCTCACGGGAGCACGAGGTGGCGCCAATGCAGTCATCAATGTAGCGGAGGAAGAGGTGGGGAGTGGTGCCGGTGTAATTACGGAAGATCAACTGCTCTATGTAGCCAACAGAGACACCAGTCAGTGTCCAGATATCTCCCTGAGAGAGAGGGGACTGAGAGACAGCAGTAGGTGTACAGATATCTCCCTGAGAGAGAGAGGGAACTGAGAGACACCAGTCAGTGTACAGATATCTCCCTGAGAGAGAGGGACTGAGAGACACCAGTCAGTGTACAGATATCTCCCTGAGAGAGAGAGGGAACTGAGAGACACCAGTCAGTGTACAGATATCTCCCTGAGAGAGAGAGGGGACTGAGAGACACCAGTCAGTGTACAGATATCTCCCTGAGAGAGAGAGGGGACTGAGAGACACCAGTCAGTGTACAGATATCTCCCTGAGAGAGAGGGACTGAGAGACACCAGTCAGTGTACAGATATCCACCTGAGAGAGAGAGGGGACTGAGAGACACCAGTCAGTGTACAGATATCTCCCTGAGAGAGAGAGGACTGAGAGACTCCAGTCAGTGTCCAGATATCTCCCTGAGAGAGAGGGGACTGAGAGACACCAGTCAGTGTACAGATATCTCCTTGAGAGAGAGAGGGGACTGACAGATACCAGTCAGTGTACAGATATCTCCCTGAGAGAGAGAGTGGACTGAGAGACACCAGTCAGTGTACAGATATCTCCCTGAGAGAGAGAGGACTGAGAGACTCCAGTCAGTGTACTGATATCTCCCTGAGAGAGAGGGGGGACTGAGAGACTCCAGTCAGTGTACAGATATCTCCCCGAGAGAGAGAGGGGACTGAGAGACACCAGTCAGTGTACAGATATCTCCCTGAGAGAGAGGGGACTGAGAGACACCAGTCAGTGTACAGATATCTCCCTGAGAGAGAGAGGGGACTGAGAGACACCAGTCAGTGTACAGATCTCTCCCTGAGAGAGAGAGGGGACTGAGAGACAGCAGTCAGTGTACAGATATCTCCCTGAGAGAGAGAGGGGACTGAGAGACACCAGTCAGTGTACAGATCTCTCCCTGAGGGAGAGAGGGGACTGAGAGACAGCAGTCAGTGTACAGATATCTCCCTGAGAGAGAGAGGGGACTGAGAGACACCAGTCATTGTACAGATATCTCCCTGAGAGAGAGGGGACTGAGAGACACCCGTCAGTGTACAGATATCTCCCTGAGAGAGAGAGGGACTGAGAGACACCAGTCAGTGTACAGATCTCTCCCTGAGGGAGAGAGGGGACTGAGAGACACCAGTCAGTGTACAGATATCTCCCTGAGAGAGAGGGGGGACTGAGAGACTCCAGTCAGTGTACAGATATCTCCCCGAGAGAGAGAGGGGACTGAGAGACACCAGTCAGTGTACAGATATCTCCCTGTGAGAGAGTGGACTGAGAGTCACAAGTCAGTGTACAGATATCTCCCTGTGAGAGAGTGGACTGAGAGTCACAAGTCAGTGTACAGATATCTCCCTGAGAGAGAGGGGATTGAGAGACATCAGTCAGTGTACAGATATCTCCCTGAGAGAGAGGGGACTGAGAGACAGCAGTCAGTGTACACATATCTGCCTGAGAGAGAGAGAGGGGACTGAGAGACACCAGTCAGTGTACAGATATCTCCCTGAGAGAGAGGGGACTGAGAGACAGCAGTCAGTGTACAGATATCTCCCTGCGAGAGAGGGGACTGAGAGATATCAATCAGTGTACAGATATCTCCCTGAGAGAGATGGGACTGAGAGGCAGCAGTCAGTGGACAGATATCTCCCTGAGAGAGAGAGGGGACTGAGAGACCCCAGACAGTGTACAGATATCTCCCTGAGAGAGAGAGGGGACTGAGAGACACCAGTCAGTGTACAGATATCTCCCTGAGAGAGAGGGGACTGCGAGACATCAGTCAGTGTACAGATATCTCCCTGAGAGAGAAGGGGGACTGAGAGACCCCAGTCAGTGTACAGATATCTCCCTGAGAGAGAGTAGGACTGTGAGACAGCAGTCAGTGTACAGATATCTCCCTGAGAGAAAGAGGGACTGAGGGTAACCAATCAGTGTATAGATATCTCCCTGAGAGAGAGAGGGACTGAGAGACACCAGTCAGTGTACAGATATCTCCCTGAGAAAGAGTGGGACTGAGAGACACCAGTCAGTGTACAGAAATCTCCCTGAGAGATAGAGGGACTGAGAGACCCCAGTCAGCGTACAGATATCTCCCTGAGAGAGAGAGAGAGAGAGAGAGGACTGAGAGACACCAGTCAGTGTACAGATATCTCCCTGAGAGAGAGAGGGGACAGAGAGAACCCAGTCAGTGTATAGATATCTCCCTGAGAGAGAGGGGGGACTGAGAGACACCAGTCAGTGTACAGATATCTCCCTGAGAGAGAGGGGGGACTGAGAGACACCAGTCAGTGTACAGATATCTCCCTGAGAGAGAGTGGGACTGAGAGACTTCAGTCAGTGTACAGATATCTCCCTGAGAGAGAGAGGGGACTGAGAGACACCAGTCAGTGTACAGATATCTCCCTGAGAGAGAGTAGGACTGAGAGACTCCAGTCAGTGTACAGATATCTCCCTGAGAGAGAGAGGGGACTGATAGACTCCAGTCAGTGTGCAGATATCTCCCTGAGAGAGAGAGGGGACAGATAGACCCCAGTCAGTGTCCAGATATCTCCCTGAGAGAGAGGGGACTGAGAGACACCAGTCAGTGTACAGATATCTCCCTGAGAGAGAGAGAGGAGGGACTGAGAGACACCAGTCAGTGTACAGATATCTCCCTGAGAGAGAGGGGACTGAGAGACACCAGTCAGTGTACAGATATCTCCCTGTGAGAGAGGGGACTGGGAGACACCAGTCAGTGTACAGATATCTCCTTGAGAGAGAGGGGACTGAGAGACACCAGTCAGTGTTCAGATATCTCCCTGAGAGAGAGAGGGCACTGGGAGACCCCAGTCAGTGTACAGATATCTCCCTGAGAGAGAGGGGGCACTGGGAGACCCCAGTCAGTGTACTGATGTCTCCCTGAGAGAGAGTGGGACTGAGAGATGCCAGTCAGTGTACAGATATCTCCCTGAGAGAGAGAGGGGACTGAGAGACACCAGTCAGTGTACAGATATCTCCCTGAGAGAGAGGGACTGAGGGACACCAGTCAGTGTACAGATAACTCCCTGAGAGAGAGAGGGGACTGAGAGACACCAGTCAGTGTACAGATATCTCCCTGAGTGAGAGAGAGAGAGAGAGAGAGAGGACTGAGAGACATCAGTCAGTGTACAGATATCTCCCTGAGAGAGAGGGGACTGAGAGATCCCAGTCAGTTTACAGATATCTCCCTGGGAGAGAGAGAGAGAGAGTGGACTGAGAGACACCAGTCAGTTTACAGATATCTCCCTGGGAGAGAGAGAGAGTGGACTGAGAGACACCAGTCAGTGTACAGATATCTCCCTGAGAGAGAGTGGGACTGAGAGACACCAGTCAGTGTACAGATATCACCCTGAGAGAGAGAAGGGAATTAAGAGACACCAGTCAGTGTACAGATATCTCCCTGAGAGAGAGAGGGGGGACTGAGAGACACCAGTCAGTGTACAGATTACTCCCTGAGAGAGGGGGTGGACTAAGAGACACCAGTCAGTGTACAGATATCTCCCTGAGAGAGAGGGGGGACTGAGAGACCCCAGTCAGTGTACAGATATCTCCCTGAGAGAGAGGGGACTGAGAGACACCAGTCAGTGTACAGATATCTCCCTGAGAGAGAGAGAGGGGACTGAGAGACACCAGTCAGTGTACAGATATCTCCCTGAGAGAGAGAGGGCACTGGGAGACCCCAGTCAGTGTACTGATATCTCCCTGAGAGAGACTGGGACTGAGAGATGCCTGTCAGTGCACAGATATATCCCTGAGAGAGAGAGGGGATTCAGAGACACCAGTCAGTGTACAGATATCTCCCTGAGAGAGAGAGAGAGAGAGAGAGAGAGAGAGGACTGAGAGACATCAGTCAGTGTACAGATATCTCCCTGAGTGAGAGAGAGAGAGAGAGGGGTCTGAGAGACACCAGTCAGTGTACAGATATCTCCCTGAGAGAGAGAGAGAGAGAGAGGACTGAGAGACCCCAGTCAGTGTACAGATATCTCCCTGAGAGAGAGAGAGAGGACTGAGAGACCCCTGTCAGTGTACAGATATCTCCCTGAGAGAGAGAGGGGACTGAGAGACACCAGTCAGTGTCCAGACATCTCCCTGAGATAGAGGGGGGACTGAGAGACACCAGTCAGTGTAAAAATATCTCCCTAAGAGAGAGAGAGGGGGGACTGAGAGACCCCAGTCAGTGTACAGATATCTCCCAAAGAGAGAGGGGGGACAGAGAAAGACACCAGTCAGTGCACAGATCTCTCCCTGAGAGAGAGGGGGGAGCTGAGAGACCCCAGTCAGTGTACAGATATCTCCCTGAGAGAGAGAGACAGAGAGAGAGAGGAAGGACTGAGAGATCACAGTCTGTGTGCAGATATCTCCCTGAGAGAGAGTGGGACTGAGAGACCCCAATCAGTGTACAGATATCTCCCTGAAACAAAGGGGGGACTGAGAGACCCCAGTCAGTGTACAGATATCTCCCTGAGTGAGAGAGAGAGAGAGAGAGAGGACTGAGAGACACCAGTCAGTGTACAGATGTGTCCCTGAGAGAGAGAGAGGGGACTGAGGGACATCAGTCAGTGTACAGATATCTCCCTGAGAGAGAGAGGGACTGAGAGACAGCAGTCAGTGTACAGATCTCTCCCTGAGAGAGAGTGGGACTGAGAGACCCCAATCAGTGTACAGATATCTCCCTGAAACAAAGGGGGGACTGAGAGACCCCAGTCAGTGTACAGATATCTCCCTGAGTGAGAGAGAGAGAGAGAGAGAGGACTGAGAGACACCATTCAGTGTCCAGATATCTCCCTGAGAGAGAGGGGACTGAGAGACCCCAGTCAGTATACAGATATTTCCCTGGGAGAGAGAGAGAGAGAGAGGACTGAGAGACACCAGTCAGTGTCCAGATATCTCCCTGAGAGAGAGGGGACTGAGAGACACCAGTCAGTGTACAGATATCACCCTGAGAGAGAGAGGGGACTGAGGGACATCAGTCAATGTACAGATTACTCCCTGAGAGAGGAGGTGGACTAAGAGACACCAGTCAGTGTACAGATATCTCCCTGAGAAAGAGAGGGGACTGAGAGACACCAGTCAGTGTACAGATATCTCCCTGAGAGAGAGAGGGACTGAGAGACAGCAGTCAGTGTACAGATCTCTCCCTGAGAGAGAGTGGGACTGAGAGACACCAGTCAGTGTACAGAAATCTCCCTGTGAGAGAGAGGGACTGAGAGACCCCAATCAGTGTACAGATATCTCCCTGAGAGAGAGAGAGAGGACTGAGAGACACCAGTCAGTGTCCAGATATCTCCCTGAGAGAGAGGGGACTGAGAGACCCTCGTCAGTGTACAGATATCTCCCTGAGAGAGAGAGAGAGGACTGAGAGACACCAGTCAGTGTCCAGATATCTCCCTGAGAGAGAGGGGACTGAGAGACACCAGTCAGTGTACAGATATCTCCCTGAGAGAGAGAGAGGGGACTGAGAGACACCAGTCAGTGTACAGATATCTCCCTGAGAGAGAGAGGGCACTGGGAGACCCCAGTCAGTGTACTGATGTCTCCCTGAGAGAGAGTGGGACTGAGAGATGCCAGTCAGTGCACAGATATATCCCTGAGAGAGAGAGGGGACTGAGAGACCCCAGTCAGTGTACAGATATCTCCCTGAGTGAGAGAGAGAGAGAGAGAGAGAGAGAGAGAGGACTGAGAGACACCAGTAAGTGTCCAGATATCTCCCTGAGAGAGAGGGGACTGAGAGACCCCAGTCAGTTTACAGATATCTCCCTGAGAGAGAGCGAGAGAGTGGACTGAGAGACACCAGTCAGTGTCCAGATATCACCCTGAGAGAGTGGGGGACTGAGAGACACTAGTCAGTGTACAGATATCTCCCTGAGAGAGACAGGGGACTGTGAGACACCAGTCAGTGTACAGATATCTCCCTGAGAGAGAGAGGTACTGGGAGACACCAGTCAGTGTACAGATATCTCCCTGAGAGAGAGAGGGGTCTGAGAGACACCAGTCAGTGTACAGATATCTCCCTGAGAGAGAGAGGTACTGAGAGACACCAGTCAGTGTACAGATATCTCCCTGAGAGAGAGAGGGGACTGAGACACACCAGTCAGTGTACAGATATCTCCCTGAGAGAGAGTGAGGGGGACGGATAGACTCCAGTCAGTGTACAGATATCTCCCTGAGAGAGACAGGGGACTGAGAGACACCAGTCAGGGTACATATATCTCCCTGAGAGAGAGAGAGGGGTCTGAGAGACACCAGTCAGTGTACTAATACCTCCCTGAGTGAGAGAGGGTCCTGAGAGACATCAGTCAGTGAACAGATATCTCCCTGAGAGAGAGGGGACTGAGAGACACCAGTCAGTGTACAGGTATCTCCCTGAGAGAGAGAGGGGACTGAGAGACACCAGTCATTGTACAGATATCTCCCCGAGAGAGAGAGGGGACTGAGAGACACCTGTCAGTGTACAGATATCTCTGTGAGAGAGGGGAATGAGAGACACCAGTCAGTGTACAGATATCTCCCTGAGAGTGAGTGGACTGAGAGACCACAGTCAGTGTACAGATATCTCCCTGAGAGAGAGAGAGCGACTGAGAGACACCAGTCAGTATACAGATATCTCCCTGAGAGAGAGGGGACTGAGAGACCACAGTCAGTGTCTAGATATCTCCCTGAGAGAGAGGGGGGACAGAGAAACCCCAGTCAGTGTACAGATATCTCCCTGAGAGAGAGGACTGAGAGACACCAGTCAGTGTACAGATATCTCCCTATGAGAGAGAGGGGACTGAGAGACCCGAGTCAGTGTACAGATATCTCCCTGAGAGAGAGGGGGGGGGGACTGAGAGACACCAGTCAGTGTACAGATATCTCCCTGAGAGAGGGGAATGAGAGACACCAGTCAGTGTACAGATATCTCCCTGAGAGAGAGAGCGACTGAGAGACACCGGTCAGTGTACAGATACCTCCCTGAGAGAGAAAGGACTGAGCGACCCCAGTCAGTGTACAGATATCTCCCTGAGAGAGGGGGGACTAAGAGACACCAGTCAGTGTACAGATATCTCCCTGAGAGAGAGGGGGGACTGAGAGACACCAGTCAGTGTACAGATATCTCCCTGAGAGAGAGGGGACTGAGAGACCCCAGTCAGTGTACAGATATCTCCCTGAGAGAGAAAGGACTGAGCGACCCCAGTCAGTGTACAGATATCTCCCTGAGGGAGAGAGAGGGGACTGAGAGACCTCAGTCAGTGTCCAGATATCTCCCTGAGAGAGAGAGGGGACTGAGAGACACCAGTCAGTGTACAGGTATCTCCCTGAGAGAGAGAGAGGGGACTGAGAGACACCAGTCAGTGTACAGATATCTCCCTGAGAGAGAGAGGGGACTGAGAGACACCAGTCAGTGTACAGGTATCTCCCTGAGAGAGAGAGAGGGGACTGAGAGACACCAGTCAGTGTACAGGTATCTCCCTGAGAGAGAGAGAGAGGGGACTGAGAGACCCCAGTCAGTGTACAGATATCTCCCTGAGAGACAGGGGGGACTGAGAGACACCAGTCAGTGTACAGAAATCTCCCTGAGAGAGAGAGTGGGGCTGAGAGACACAGTCAGTGTACAGATATCTCCCTGAGAGAGGGGGGACTGAGAGACACCAGTCAGTGTACAGATATCTCCCTGAGAGAGAGTGGATTGAGTGACCCCAGTCAGGGTACAGATATCTCCCTGAGAGAGAGGGGACTGAGAGACACCAGTCAGTGTACAGATATCTCCCTGAGAGAGAGGGGGGGGAACTGAGAGACACCAGTCAGTGTACAGATATCTCTCTGAGAGCGAGTGGACTGAGAGATCCCAGTCAGTGTACAGATATCTACCTGAGAGAGAGAGGGGACTGAGAGACACTAGTCAGTGTACAGATATCTACCTGAGAGAGAGGGGGGACTGAGAGACACTAGTCAGTGTACAGATATCTCTCTGAGAGCGAGTGGACTGAGAGATCCCAGTCAGTGTACAGATATCTACCTGAGAGAGAGAGGGGACTGAGAGATCCCAGTCAGTGTACAGATATCTACCTGAGAGAGAGGGGGGACTGAGAGACACCAGTCAGTGTACAAATATCTCCCTGAGAGAGAGAGAGGACTGAGAGACACTAGTCAGTGTACAGATATCTCCCTGAGAGAGAGAGAGAGGACTGAGAGACCCCTGTCAGTGTACAGATATCTCCCTGTGAGAGAGGGGGGACTGAGAGACCCCAGTCAGTGTACAGACATCTCCCTGAGATAGAGGGGGGGCTGAGAGACACCGGTGAGTGTACAAATATCTCCCTAAGAGAGAGAGAGGGGGGACTGAGAGACCCCAGTCAGTGTACAGATATCTCCCAAAGAGAGAGGGGGTACAGAGAGAGACACCAGTCAGTGTACAGATATCTCCCTGAGAGAGAGGGGGGAGCTGAGAGACCCCAGTCAGTGTACAGATATCTCCCTGAGAGAGAGAGACAGAGAGAGAGCGGAAGGACTGAGAGATCACAGTCTGTGTGCAGATATCTCCCTGAGAGAGAGAGGGGGACTGAGAGACACCAGTCAGTGTACAGATGTGTCCCTGAGAGAGAGAGGGGACTGAGAGACACCAGTCAGTGTACAGATATCTCCCTGAGAGAGAGGGGGACTGAGAGACACTAGTCAGTGTACAGATATCTCCCTGAGAGAGACAGGGGACTGTGAAACACCAGTCAGTGTACAGATATCTCCCTGAGAGAGAGAGGTATGAGAGACACCAGTCAGTGTACAGATATCTCCCTGAGAGAGAGAGGGGTCTGAGAGACACCAGTCAGTGTACAGATATCTCCCTGAGAGAGAGAGGTACTGAGAGACACCAGTCAGTGTACAGATATCTCCCTGAGAGAGAGAGGGGACTGAGACACACCAGTCAGTGTACAGATATCTCCCTGAGAGAGAGTGAGGGGGACGGATAGACTCCAGTCAGTGTACAGATATCTCCCTGAGAGAGACAGGGGACTGAGAGACACCAGTCAGGGTACATATATCTCCCTGAGAGAGAGAGAGGGGACTGAGAGACACCAGTCAGTGTACTAATACCTCCCTGAGTGAGAGAGGGTCCTGAGAGACATCAGTCAGTGAACAGATATCTCCCTGAGAGAGAGGGGACTGAGAGACACCAGTCAGTGTACAGGTATCTCCCTGAGAGAGAGAGGGGACTGAGAGACACCAGTCAATGTACAGATATCTCCCCGAGAGAGAGAGAGAGGGGACTGAGAGACACCTGTCAGTGTACAGATATCTCTGTGAGAGAGGGGAATGAGAGACACCAGTCAGTGTACAGATATCTCCCTGAGAGTGAGTGGACTGAGAGACCACAGTCAGTGTACAGATATCTCCCTGAGAGAGAGAGAGCGACTGAGAGACACCAGTCAGTGTACAGATATCTCCCTGAGAGAGAGGGGACTGAGAGACCACAGTCAGTGTCTAGATATCTCCCTGAGAGAGAGGGGGGACAGAGAAACCCCAGTCAGTGTACAGATATCTCCCTGAGAGAGAGGACTGAGAGACACCAGTCAGTGTACAGATATCTCCCTATGAGAGAGAGGGGACTGAGAGACCCGAGTCAGTGTACAGATACCTCCCTGAGAGAGAGGGGGGGGGACTGAGAGACACCAGTCAGTGTACAGATATCTCCCTGAGAGAGGGGAATGAGAGACACCAGTCAGTGTACAGATATCTCCCTGAGAGAGAGAGCGACTGAGAGACACCGGTCAGTGTACAGATACCTCCCTGAGAGAGAAAGGACTGAGCGACCCCAGTCAGTGTACAGATATCTCCCTGAGAGAGGGGGGACTAAGAGACACCAGTCAGTGTACAGATATCTCCCTGAGAGAGAGGGGGGACTGAGAGACACCAGTCAGTGTACAGATATCTCCCTGAGAGAGAGGGGACTGAGAGACCCCAGTCAGTGTACAGATATCTCCCTGAGAGAGAAAGGACTGAGCGACCCCAGTCAGTGTACAGATATCTCCCTGAGGGAGAGAGAGGGGACTGAGAGACCTCAGTCAGTGTCCAGATATCTCCCTGAGAGAGAGAGGGGACTGAGAGACACCAGTCAGTGTACAGGTATCTCCCTGAGAGAGAGAGAGGGGACTGAGAGACACCAGTCAGTGTACAGATATCTCCCTGAGAGAGAGAGGGGACTGAGAGACACCAGTCAGTGTACAGGTATCTCCCTGAGAGAGAGAGAGGGGACTGAGAGACCCCAGTCAGTGTACAGATATCTCCCTGAGAGACAGGGGGGACTGAGAGACACCAGTCAGTGTACAGAAATCTCCCTGAGAGAGAGAGTGGGGCTGAGAGACACAGTCAGTGTACAGATATCTCCCTGAGAGAGGGGGGACTGAGAGACACCAGTCAGTGTACAGATATCTCCCTGAGAGAGAGTGGATTGAGTGACCCCAGTCAGGGTACAGATATCTCCCTGAGAGAGAGGGGACTGAGAGACACCAGTCAGTGTACAGATATCTCCCTGAGAGAGAGGGGGGGGAACTGAGAGACACCAGTCAGTGTACAGATATCTCTCTGAGAGCGAGTGGACTGAGAGATCCCAGTCAGTGTACAGGTATCTACCTGAGAGAGAGAGGGGACTGAGAGACACTAGTCAGTGTACAGATATCTACCTGAGAGAGAGGGGGGACTGAGAGACACTAGTCAGTGTACAGATATCTCTCTGAGAGCGAGTGGACTGAGAGATCCCAGTCAGTGTACAGATATCTACCTGAGAGAGAGAGGGGACTGAGAGATCCCAGTCAGTGTACAGATATCTACCTGAGAGAGAGGGGGGACTGAGAGACACCAGTCAGTGTACAAATATCTCCCTGAGAGAGAGAGAGGACTGAGAGACACTAGTCAGTGTACAGATATCTCCCTGAGAGAGAGAGAGAGGACTGAGAGACCCCTGTCAGTGTACAGATATCTCCCTGTGAGAGAGGGGGGACTGAGAGACCCCAGTCAGTGTACAGACATCTCCCTGAGATAGAGGGGGGGCTGAGAGACACCGGTGAGTGTACAAATATCTCCCTAAGAGAGAGAGAGGGGGGACTGAGAGACCCCAGTCAGTGTACAGATATCTCCCAAAGAGAGAGGGGGTACAGAGAGAGACACCAGTCAGTGTACAGATATCTCCCTGAGAGAGAGGGGGGAGCTGAGAGACCCCAGTCAGTGTACAGATATCTCCCTGAGAGAGAGAGACAGAGAGAGAGCGGAAGGACTGAGAGATCACAGTCTGTGTGCAGATATCTCCCTGAGAGAGAGAGGGGGACTGAGAGACACCAGTCAGTGTACAGATGTGTCCCTGAGAGAGAGAGGGGACTGAGAGACACCAGTCAGTGTACAGATATCTCCCTGAGAGAGAGGGGGACTGAGAGACACTAGTCAGTGTACAGATATCTCCCTGAGAGAGACAGGGGACTGTGAAACACCAGTCAGTGTACAGATATCTCCCTGAGAGAGAGAGGTATGAGAGACACCAGTCAGTGTACAGATATCTCCCTGAGAGAGAGAGGGGTCTGAGAGACACCAGTCAGTGTACAGATATCTCCCTGAGAGAGAGAGGTACTGAGAGACACCAGTCAGTGTACAGATATCTCCCTGAGAGAGAGAGGGGACTGAGACACACCAGTCAGTGTACAGATATCTCCCTGAGAGAGAGTGAGGGGGACGGATAGACTCCAGTCAGTGTACAGATATCTCCCTGAGAGAGACAGGGGACTGAGAGACACCAGTCAGGGTACATATATCTCCCTGAGAGAGAGAGAGGGGACTGAGAGACACCAGTCAGTGTACTAATACCTCCCTGAGTGAGAGAGGGTGCTGAGAGTCATCAGTCAGTGAACAGATATCTCCCTGAGAGAGAGGGGACTGAGAGACACCAGTCAGTGTACAGGTATTTCCCTGAGAGAGAGAGGGGACTGAGAGACACCAGTCATTGTACAGATATCTCCCCGAGAGAGAGAGAGAGGGGACTGAGAGACACCTGTCAGTGTACAGATATCTCTGTGAGAGAGGGGAATGAGAGACACCAGTCAGTGTACAGATATCTCCCTGAGAGTGAGTGGACTGAGAGACCACAGTCAGTGTACAGATATCTCCCTGAGAGAGAGAGAGCGACTGAGAGACACCAGTTAGTGTACAGATATCTCCCTGAGAGAGAGGGGACTGAGAGACCACAGTCAGTGTCTAGATATCTCCCTGAGAGAGAGGGGGGACAGAGAAACCCCATTCAGTGTACAGATATCTCCCTGAGAGAGAGGACTGAGAGACACCAGTCAGTGTACAGATATCTCCCTATGATAGAGAGGGGACTGAGAGACCCGAGTCAGTGTACAGATATCTCCCTGAGAGAGAGGGGGGGGGACTGAGAGACACCAGTCAGTGTACAGATATCTCCCTGAGAGAGGGGAATGAGAGACACCAGTCAGTGTACAGATATCTCCCTGAGAGAGAGAGAGCGACTGAGAGACACCGGTCAGTGTACAGATACCTCCCTGAGAGAGAAAGGACTGAGCGACCCCAGTCAGTGTACAGATATCTCCCTGAGAGAGGGGGGACTAAGAGACACCAGTCAGTGTACAGATATCTCCCTGAGAGAGAGGGGGGACTGAGAGACACCAGTCAGTGTACAGATATCTTCCTGAGAGAGAGGGGACTGAGAGACCCCAGTCAGTGTACAGATATCTCCCTGAGAGAGAAAGGACTGAGCGACCCCAGTCAGTGTACAGATATCTCCCTGAGGGAGAGAGAGGGGACTGAGAGACCTCAGTCAGTGTCCAGATATCTCCCTGAGAGAGAGAGGGGACTGAGAGACACCAGTCAGTGTACAGGTATCTCCCTGAGTGAGAGAGAGAGAGAGAGAGAGAGAGAGGACTGAGAGACATCAGTCAGTGTACAGATATCTCCCTGAGTGAGAGAGAGAGAGAGAGGGGTCTGAGAGACACCAGTCAGTGTACAGATATCTCCCTGAGAGAGAGAGAGAGAGGACTGAGAGACCCCAGTCAGTGTACAGATATCTCCCTGAGAGAGAGAGAGAGGACTGAGAGACCCCTGTCAGTGTACAGATATCTCCCTGAGAGAGAGATGGGACTGAGAGACACCAGTCAGTGTCCAGACATCTCCCTGAGATAGAGGGGGGACTGAGAGACACCAGTCAGTGTAAAAATATCTCCCTAAGAGAGAGAGAGGGGGGACTGAGAGACCCCAGTCAGTGTACAGATATCTCCCAAGAGAGAGGGGGGACAGAGAAAGACACCAGTCAGTGCACAGATCTCTCCCTGAGAGAGAGGGGGGAGCTGAGAGACCCCAGTCAGTGTACAGATATCTCCCTGAGAGAGAGAGACAGAGAGAGAGAGGAAGGACTGAGAGATCACAGTCTGTGTGCAGATATCTCCCTGAGAGAGAGAGGGGGACTGAGAGACACCAGTCAGTGTACAGATGTGTCCCTGAGAGAGAGAGGGGACTGAGGGACCTCAGTCAGTGTACAGATATCTCCCTGAGAGAGAGAGGGACTGAGAGACAGCAGTCAGTGTACAGATCTCTCCCTGAGAGAGAGTGGGACTGAGAGACCCCAATCAGTGTACAGATATCTCCCTGAAACAAAGGGGGGACTGAGAGACCCCAGTCAGTGTACAGATATCTCCCTGAGTGAGAGAGAGAGAGAGAGAGAGGACTGAGAGACACCATTCAGTGTCCAGATATCTCCCTGAGAGAGAGGGGACTGAGAGACCCCAGTCAGTATCCAGATATTTCCCTGGGAGAGAGAGAGAGAGAGAGGACTGAGAGACACCAGTCAGTGTCCAGATATCTCCCTGAGAGAGAGGGGACTGAGAGACACCAGTCAGTGTACAGATATCTCCCTGAGAGAGAGAGGGGACTGAGAGACACCAGTCAGTGTACAGATATCTCCCTGAGAGAGAGAGGGACTGAGAGACAGCAGTCAGTGTACAGAAATCTCCCTGTGAGAGAGAGGGACTGAGAGACCCCAATCAGTGTACAGATATCTCCCTGAGAGAGAGAGAGAGGACTGAGAGACACCAGTCAGTGTCCAGATATCTCCCTGAGAGAGAGTGGGACTGAGAGACACCAGTCAGTGTACAGAAATCTCCCTGTGAGAGAGAGGGACTGAGAGACCCCAATCAGTGTACAGATATCTCCCTGAGAGAGAGAGAGAGGACTGAGAGACACCAGTCAGTGTCCAGATATCTCCCTGAGAGAGAGGGGACTGAGAGACCCTCGTCAGTGTACAGATATCTCCCTGAGAGAGAGAGAGAGGACTGAGAGACACCAGTCAGTGTCCAGATATCTCCCTGAGAGAGAGGGGACTGAGAGACACCAGTCAGTGTACAGATATCTCCCTGAGAGAGAGAGAGGGGACTGAGAGACACCAGTCAGTGTACAGATATCTCCCTGAGAGAGAGGGCACTGGGAGACCCCAGTCAGTGTACTGATGTCTCCCTGAGAGAGAGTGGGACTGAGAGATGCCAGTCAGTGCACAGATATATCCCTGAGAGAGAGAGGGGACTGAGAGACACCAGTCAGTGTACAGATATCTCCCTGAGAGACAGAGAGGACTGAGAGACATCAGTCAGTGTACAGATATCTCCCTGAGAGAGAGGGGACTGAGAGACCCCAGTCAGTGTACAGATATCTCCCTGAGAGAGAGAGGACTGAGAGACACCAGTCAGTGTCCAGATATCACCCTGAGAGAGAGGGACTGAGAGACACCAGTCAGTGTACAGATATCTCCCTGAGAGAGAGAGTGGACTGAGAGACACCAGTCAGTGTCCAGATATCACCCTGAGAGAGAGGGGGACTGAGAGACACTAGTCAGTGTACAGATATCTCCCTGAGAGAGAGGGGGACTGAGAGACACTAGTCAGTGTACAGATATCACCCTGAGAGAGGGGGTACTGAGAGACACCAGTCAGTGTACAGATATCTCCCTGAGAGAGAGAGTGGACTGAGAGACACCAGTCAGTGTCCAGATATCACCCTGAGAGAGGGGGTACTGAGAGACACCAGTCAGTGTACAGATATCACCCTGAGAGAGAGGGGGACTGAGAGACACTAGTCAGTGTACAGATATCTCCCTGAGAGAGAGGGGGACTGAGAGACACTAGTCAGTGTACAGATATCTCCCTGAGAGAGACAGGGGACTGTGAGACACCAGTCAGTGTACAGATATCTCCCTGAGAGAGAGAGGTACTGGGAGACACCAGTCAGTGTACAGATATCTCCCTGAGAGAGAGAGGGGTCTGAGAGACACCAGTCAGTGTACAGATATCTCCCTGAGAGAGAGTGAGGGGGACGGATAGACTCCAGTCAGTGTACAGATATCTCCCTGAGAGAGACAGGGGACTGAGAGACACCAGTCAGGGTACATATATCTCCCTGAGAGAGAGAGAGGGGACTGAGAGACACCAGTCAGTGTACTAATACCTCCCTGAGTGAGAGAGGGTCCTGAGAGACATCAGTCAGTGAACAGATATCTCCCTGAGAGAGAGGGGACTGAGAGACACCAGTCAGTGTACAGGTATCTCCCTGAGAGAGAGAGGGGACTGAGAGACACCAGTCAATGTACAGATATCTCCCCGAGAGAGAGAGAGAGGGGACTGAGAGACACCTGTCAGTGTACAGATATCTCTGTGAGAGAGGGGAATGAGAGACACCAGTCAGTGTACAGATATCTTCCTGAGAGTGAGTGGACTGAGAGACCACAGTCAGTGTACAGATATCTCCCTGAGAGAGAGAGAGCGACTGAGAGACACCAGTCAGTGTACAGATATCTCCCTGAGAGAGAGGGGACTGAGAGACCACAGTCAGTGTCTAGATATCTCCCTGAGAGAGAGGGGGGACAGAGAAACCCCAGTCAGTGTACAGATATCTCCCTGAGAGAGAGGACTGAGAGACACCAGTCAGTGTACAGATATCTCCCTATGAGAGAGAGGGGACTGAGAGACCCGAGTCAGTGTACAGATATCTCCCTGAGAGAGAGGGGGGGGGACTGAGAGACACCAGTCAGTGTACAGATATCTCCCTGAGAGAGGGGAATGAGAGACACCAGTCAGTGTACAGATATCTCCCTGAGAGAGAGAGAGCGATTGAGAGACACCGGTCAGTGTACAGATACCTCCCTGAGAGAGAAAGGACTGAGCGATCCCAGTCAGTGTACAGATATCTCCCTGAGAGAGGGGGGACTAAGAGACACCAGTCAGTGTACAGATATCTCCCTGAGAGAGAGGGGGGACTGAGAGACACCAGTCAGTGTACAGATATCTTCCTGAGAGAGAGGGGACTGAGAGACCCCAGTCAGTGTACAGATATCTCCCTGAGAGAGAAAGGACTGAGCGACCCCAGTCAGTGTACAGATATCTCCCTGAGAGAGGGGGGACTAAGAGACACCAGTCAGTGTACAGATATCTCCCTGAGAGAGAGGGGGGACTGAGAGACACCAGTCAGTGTACAGATATCTTCCTGAGAGAGAGGGGACTGAGAGACCCCAGTCAGTGTACAGATATCTCCCTGAGAGAGAAAGGACTGAGCGACCCCAGTCAGTGTACAGATATCTCCCTGAGGGAGAGAGAGGGGACTGAGAGACCTCAGTCAGTGTCCAGATATCTCCCTGAGAGAGAGAGGGGACTGAGAGACACCAGTCAGTGTACAGGTATCTCCCTGAGAGAGAGAGAGGGGACTGAGAGACACCAGTCAGTGTACAGATATCTCCCTGAGAGAGAGAGGGGACTGAGAGACACCAGTCAGTGTACAGGTATCTCCCTGAGAGAGAGAGAGGGGACTGAGAGACACCAGTCAGTGTACAGGTATCTCCCTGAGAGAGAGAGAGAGGGGACTGAGAGACCCCAGTCAGTGTACAGATATCTCCCTGAGAGACAGGGGGGACTGAGAGACACCAGTCAGTGTACAGAAATCTCCCTGAGAGAGAGAGTGGGGCTGAGAGACACAGTCAGTGTACAGATATCTCCCTGAGAGAGGGGGGACTGAGAGACACCAGTCAGTGTACAGATATCTCCCTGAGAGAGAGTGGATTGAGTGACCCCAGTCAGGGTACAGATATCTCCCTGAGAGAGAGGGGACTGAGAGACACCAGTCAGTGTACAGATATCTCCCTGAGAGAGAGGGGGGAGCTGAGAGACCCCAGTCAGTGTACAGATATCTCCCTGAGAGAGAGAGACAGAGAGAGAGCGGAAGGACTGAGAGATCACAGTCTGTGTGCAGATATCTCCCTGAGAGAGAGAGGGGGACTGAGAGACACCAGTCAGTGTACAGATGTGTCCCTGAGAGAGAGAGGGGACTGAGAGACACCAGTCAGTGTACAGATATCTCCCTGAGAGAGTGGGGGACTGAGAGACACTAGTCAGTGTACAGATATCTCCCTGAGAGAGACAGGGGACTGTGAGACACCAGTCAGTGTACAGATATCTCCCTGAGAGAGAGAGGTACTGGGAGACACCAGTCAGTGTACAGATATCTCCCTGAGAGAGAGAGGGGACTGAGACACACCAGACAGTGTACAGATATCTCCCTGAGAGAGAGTGAGGGGGACGGATAGACTCCAGTCAGTGTACTAATATCTCCCTGAGAGAGACAGGGGACTGAGAGACACCAGTCAGGGTACATATATCTCCCTGAGAGAGAGAGAGGGGACTGAGAGACACCAGTCAGTGTACAGGTATCTCCCTGAGAGAGAGGGGACTGAGAGACACCAGTCAGTGTACAGGTATCTCCCTGAGAGAGAGAGGGGACTGAGAGACACCAGTCATTGTACAGATATCTCCCCGAGAGAGAGAGAGAGGGGACTGAGAGACACCTGTCAGTGTACAGATATCTCTGTGAGAGAGGGGAATGAGAGACACCAGTCAGTGTACAGATATCTCCCTGAGAGTGAGTGGACTGAGAGACCACAGTCAGTGTACAGATATCTCCCTGAGAGAGAGAGAGCGACTGAGAGACACCAGTCAGTGTACAGATATCTCCCTGAGAGAGAGGGGACTGAGAGACCACAGTCAGTGTCTAGATATCTCCCTGAGAGAGAGGGGGGACAGAGAAACCCCAGTCAGTGTACAGATATCTCCCTGAGAGAGAGGACTGAGAGACACCAGTCAGTGTACAGATATCTCCCTATGAGAGAGAGGGGACTGAGAGACCCGAGTCAGTGTACAGATATCTCCCTGAGAGAGAGAGAGCGACTGAGAGACACCGGTCAGTGTACAGATACCTCCCTGAGAGAGAAAGGACTGAGCGACCCCAGTCAGTGTACAGATATCTCCCTGAGAGAGGGGGGACTAAGAGACACCAGTCAGTGTACAGATATCTCCCTGAGAGAGAGGGGGGACTGAGAGACACCAGTCAGTGTACAGATATCTTCCTGAGAGAGAGGGGACTGAGAGACCCCAGTCAGTGTACAGATATCTCCCTGAGAGAGAAAGGACTGAGCGACCCCAGTCAGTGTACAGATATCTCCCTGAGGGAGAGAGAGGGGACTGAGAGACCTCAGTCAGTGTCCAGATATCTCCCTGAGAGAGAGAGGGGACTGAGAGACACCAGTCAGTGTACAGGTATCTCCCTGAGAGAGAGAGAGGGGACTGAGAGACACCAGTCAGTGTACAGATATCTCCCTGAGAGAGAGAGGGGACTGAGAGACACCAGTCAGTGTACAGGTATCTCCCTGAGAGAGAGAGAGGGGACTGAGAGACACCAGTCAGTGTACAGGTATCTCCCTGAGAGAGAGAGAGAGGGGACTGAGAGACCCCAGTCAGTGTACAGATATCTCCCTGAGAGACAGGGGGGACTGAGAGACACCAGTCAGTGTACAGAAATCTCCCTGAGAGAGAGAGTGGGGCTGAGAGACACAGTCAGTGTACAGATATCTCCCTGAGAGAGGGGGGACTGAGAGACACCAGTCAGTGTACAGATATCTCCCTGAGAGAGAGTGGATTGAGTGACCCCAGTCAGGGTACAGATATCTCCCTGAGAGAGAGGGGACTGAGAGACACCAGTCAGTGTACAGATATCTCCCTGAGAGAGAGGGGGGGGAACTGAGAGACACCAGTCAGTGTACAGATATCTCTCTGAGAGCGAGTGGACTGAGAGATCCCAGTCAGTGTACAGATATCTACCTGAGATAGAGGGGGGACTGAGAGACACCAGTCAGTGTACAGATATCTCCCTGAGAGAGAGAGAGAGAGAGGACTGAGAGACACTAGTCAGTGTACAGATATCTCCCTGAGAGAGAGAGAGAGGACTGAGAGACCCCTGTCAGTGTACAGATATCTCCCTGTGAGAGAGGGGGGACTGAGAGACCCCAGTCAGTGTACAGATATCTCCCTTAGAGAGAGAGGGGACTGAGAGACGCCAGTCAGTGTACAGACATCTCCCTGAGATAGAGGGGGGACTGAGAGACACCGGTGAGTGTACAAATATCTCCCTAAGAGAGAGAGAGGGGGGACTGAGAGACCCCAGTCAGTGTACAGATATCTCCCAAAGAGAGAGGGGGTACAGAGAGAGACACCAGTCAGTGTACAGATATCTCCCTGAGAGAGAGGGGGGAGCTGAGAGACCCCAGTCAGTGTACAGATATCTCCCTGAGAGAGAGAGACAGAGAGAGAGAGGAAGGACTGAGAGATCACAGTCTGTGTGCAGATATCTCCCTGAGAGAGAGAGGGGGACTGAGAGACACCAGTCAGTGTACAGATGTGTCCCTGAGAGAGAGAGGGGACTGAGAGACACCAGTCAGTGTACAGATATCTCCCTGAGAGAGAGGGGGACTGAGAGACACTAGTCAGTGTACAGATATCTCCCTGAGAGAGACAGGGGACTGTGAGACACCAGTCAGTGTACAGATATCTCCCTGAGAGAGAGAGGTATGAGAGACACCAGTCAGTGTACAGATATCTCCCTGAGAGAGAGAGGGGTCTGAGAGACACCAGTCAGTGTACAGATATCTCCCTGAGAGAGAGAGGTACTGAGAGACACCAGTCAGTGTACAGATATCTCCCTGAGAGAGAGAGGGGACTGAGACACACCAGTCAGTGTACAGATATCTCCCTGAGAGAGAGTGAGGGGGACGGATAGACTCCAGTCAGTGTACAGATATCTCCCTGAGAGAGACAGGGGACTGAGAGACACCAGTCAGGGTACATATATCTCCCTGAGAGAGAGAGAGGGGACTGAGAGACACCAGTCAGTGTACTAATACCTCCCTGAGTGAGAGAGGGTGCTGAGAGTCATCAGTCAGTGAACAGATATCTCCCTGAGAGAGAGGGGACTGAGAGACACCAGTCAGTGTACAGGTATCTCCCTGAGAGAGAGAGGGGACTGAGAGACACCAGTCATTGTACAGATATCTCCCCGAGAGAGAGAGAGAGGGGACTGAGAGACACCTGTCAGTGTACAGATATCTCTGTGAGAGAGGGGAATGAGAGACACCAGTCAGTGTACAGATATCTCCCTGAGAGTGAGTGGACTGAGAGACCACAGTCAGTGTACAGATATCTCCCTGAGAGAGAGAGAGCGACTGAGAGACACCAGTCAGTGTACAGATATCTCCCTGAGAGAGAGGGGACTGAGAGACCACAGTCAGTGTCTAGATATCTCCCTGAGAGAGAGGGGGGACAGAGAAACCCCAGTCAGTGTACAGATATCTCCCTGAGAGAGAGGACTGAGAGACACCAGTCAGTGTACAGATGTGTCCCTGAGAGAGAGAGGGGACTGAGAGACACCAGTCAGTGTACAGATATCTCCCTGAGAGAGTGGGGGACTGAGAGACACTAGTCAGTGTACAGATATCTCCCTGAGAGAGACAGGGGACTGTGAGACACCAGTCAGTGTACAGATATCTCCCTGAGAGAGAGAGGTACTGGGAGACACCAGTCAGTGTACAGATATCTCCCTGAGAGAGAGAGGGGTCTGAGAGACACCAGTCAGTGTACAGATATCTCCCTGAGAGAGAGAGGTACTGAGAGACACCAGTCAGTGTACAGATATCTCCCTGAGAGAGAGAGGGGACTGAGACACACCAGTCAGTGTACAGATATCTCCCTGAGAGAGAGTGAGGGGGACGGATAGACTCCAGTCAGTGTACAGATATCTCCCTGAGAGAGACAGGGGACTGAGAGACACCAGTCAGGGTACATATATCTCCCTGAGAGAGAGAGAGGGGACTGAGAGACACCAGTCAGTGTACTAATACCTCCCTGAGTGAGAGAGGGTCCTGAGAGACATCAGTCAGTGAACAGATATCTCCCTGAGAGAGAGGGGACTGAGAGACACCAGTCAGTGTACAGGTATCTCCCTGAGAGAGAGAGGGGACTGAGAGACACCAGTCATTGTACAGATATCTCCCCGAGAGAGAGAGAGAGGGGACTGAGAGACACCTGTCAGTGTACAGATATCTCTGTGAGAGAGGGGAATGAGAGACACCAGTCAGTGTACAGATATCTCCCTGAGAGTGAGTGGACTGAGAGACCACAGTCAGTGTACAGATATCTCCCTGAGAGAGAGAGAGCGACTGAGAGACACCAGTCAGTGTACAGATATCTCCCTGAGAGAGAGGGGACTGAGAGACCACAGTCAGTGTCTAGATATCTCCCTGAGAGAGAGGGGGGACAGAGAAACCCCAGTCAGTGTACAGATATCTCCCTGAGAGAGAGGACTGAGAGACACCAGTCAGTGTACAGATATCTCCCTATGAGAGAGAGGGGACTGAGAGACCCGAGTCAGTGTACAGATATCTCCCTGAGAGAGAGGGGGGGGGACTGAGAGACACCAGTCAGTGTACAGATATCTCCCTGAGAGAGGGGAATGAGAGACACCAGTCAGTGTACAGATATCTCCCTGAGAGAGAGAGAGCGACTGAGAGACACCGGTCAGTGTACAGATACCTCCCTGAGAGAGAAAGGACTGAGCGATCCCAGTCAGTGTACAGATATCTCCCTGAGAGAGGGGGGACTAAGAGACACCAGTCAGTGTACAGATATCTCCCTGAGAGAGAGGGGGGACTGAGAGACACCAGTCAGTGTACAGATATCTTCCTGAGAGAGAGGGGACTGAGAGACCCCAGTCAGTGTACAGATATCTCCCTGAGAGAGAAAGGACTGAGCGACCCCAGTCAGTGTACAGATATCTCCCTGAGGGAGAGAGAGGGGACTGAGAGACCTCAGTCAGTGTCCAGATATCTCCCTGAGAGAGAGAGGTACTGGGAGACACCAGTCAGTGTACAGATATCTCCCTGAGAGAGAGAGGGGTCTGAGAGACACCAGTCAGTGTACAGATATCTCCCTGAGAGAGAGAGGTACTGAGAGACACCAGTCAGTGTACAGATATCTCCCTGAGAGAGAGAGGGGACTGAGACACACCAGTCAGTGTACAGATATCTCCCTGAGAGAGAGTGAGGGGGACGGATAGACTCCAGTCAGTGTACAGATATCTCCCTGAGAGAGACAGGGGACTGAGAGACACCAGTCAGGGTACATATATCTCCCTGAGAGAGAGAGAGGGGACTGAGAGACACCAGTCAGTGTACTAATACCTCCCTGAGTGAGAGAGGGTCCTGAGAGACATCAGTCAGTGAACAGATATCTCCCTGAGAGAGAGGGGACTGAGAGACACCAGTCAGTGTACAGGTATCTCCCTGAGAGAGAGAGGGGACTGAGAGACACCAGTCATTGTACAGATATCTCCCCGAGAGAGAGAGAGAGGGGACTGAGAGACACCTGTCAGTGTACAGATATCTCTGTGAGAGAGGGGAATGAGAGACACCAGTCAGTGTACAGATATCTCCCTGAGAGTGAGTGGACTGAGAGACCACAGTCAGTGTACAGATATCTCCCTGAGAGAGAGAGAGCGACTGAGAGACACCAGTCAGTGTACAGATATCTCCCTGAGAGAGAGGGGACTGAGAGACCACAGTCAGTGTCTAGATATCTCCCTGAGAGAGAGGGGGGACAGAGAAACCCCAGTCAGTGTACAGATATCTCCCTGAGAGAGAGGACTGAGAGACACCAGTCAGTGTACAGATATCTCCCTATGAGAGAGAGGGGACTGAGAGACCCGAGTCAGTGTACAGATATCTCCCTGAGAGAGAGGGGGGGGGACTGAGAGACACCAGTCAGTGTACAGATATCTCCCTGAGAGAGGGGAATGAGAGACACCAGTCAGTGTACAGATATCTCCCTGAGAGAGAGAGAGCGACTGAGAGACACCGGTCAGTGTACAGATACCTCCCTGAGAGAGAAAGGACTGAGCGACCCCAGTCAGTGTACAGATATCTCCCTGAGAGAGGGGGGACTAAGAGACACCAGTCAGTGTAGAGATATCTCCCTGAGAGAGAGGGGGGACTGAGAGACACCAGTCAGTGTACAGATATCTTCCTGAGAGAGAGGGGACTGAGAGACCCCAGTCAGTGTACAGATATCTCCCTGAGAGAGAAAGGACTGAGCGACCCCAGTCAGTGTACAGATATCTCCCTGAGGGAGAGAGAGGGGACTGAGAGACCTCAGTCAGTGTCCAGATATCTCCCTGAGAGAGAGAGGGGACTGAGAGACACCAGTCAGTGTACAGGTATCTCCCTGAGAGAGAGAGAGGGGACTGAGAGACACTAGTCAGTGTACAGATATCTCCCTGAGAGAGAGAGGGGACTGAGAGACACCAGTCAGTGTACAGGTGTCTCCCTGAGAGAGAGAGAGGGGACTGAGAGACACCAGTCAGTGTACAGGTATCTCCCTGAGAGAGAGAGAGAGGGGACTGAGAGACCCCAGTCAGTGTACAGATATCTCCCTGAGAGACAGGGGGGACTGAGAGACACCAGTCAGTGTACAGAAATCTCCCTGAGAGAGAGAGTGGGGCTGAGAGACACAGTCAGTGTACAGATATCTCCCTGAGAGAGGGGGGACTGAGAGACACCAGTCAGTGTACAGATATCTCCCTGAGAGAGAGTGGATTGAGTGACCCCAGTCAGGGTACAGATATCTCCCTGAGAGAGAGGGGACTGAGAGACACCAGTCAGTGTACAGATATCTCCCTGAGAGAGAGGGGGGGAACTGAGAGACACCAGTCAGTGTACAGATATCTCTCTGAGAGCGAGTGGACTGAGAGATCCCAGTCAGTGTACAGATATCTACCTGAGATAGAGGGGGGACTGAGAGACACCAGTCAGTGTACAAATATCTCCCTGAGAGAGAGGGGGGACTGAGAGACCCCAGTCAGTGTACAGATATCTCCCTGAGAGAGAGAGGGGACTGAGAGACGCCAGTCAGTGTCCAGACATCTCCCTGAGATAGAGGGGGGACTGAGAGACACCGGTGAGTGTACAAATATCTCCCTAAGAGAGAGAGAGGGGGGACTGAGAGACCCCAGTCAGTGTACAGATATCTCCCAAAGAGAGAGGGGGTACAGAGAGAGACACCAGTCAGTGTACAGATATCTCCCTGAGAGAGAGGGGGGAGCTGAGAGACCCCAGTCAGTGTACAGATATCTCCCTGAGAGAGAGAGACAGAGAGAGAGAGGAAGGACTGAGAGATCACAGTCTGTGTGCAGATATCTCCCTGAGAGAGAGAGGGGGACTGAGAGACACCAGTCAGTGTACAGATGTGTCCCTGAGAGAGAGAGGGGACTGAGAGACACCAGTCAGTGTACAGATATCTCCCTGAGAGAGAGGGGGACTGAGAGACACTAGTCAGTGTACAGATATCTCCCTGAGAGAGACAGGGGACTGTGAGACACCAGTCAGTGTACAGATATCTCCCTGAGAGAGAGAGGTATGAGAGACACCAGTCAGTGTACAGATATCTCCCTGAGAGAGAGAGGGGTCTGAGAGACACCAGTCAGTGTACAGATATCTCCCTGAGAGAGAGAGGTACTGAGAGACACCAGTCAGTGTACAGATATCTCCCTGAGAGAGAGAGGGGACTGAGACACACCAGTCAGTGTACAGATATCTCCCTGAGAGAGAGTGAGGGGGACGGATAGACTCCAGTCAGTGTACAGATATCTCCCTGAGAGAGACAGGGGACTGAGAGACACCAGTCAGGGTACATATATCTCCCTGAGAGAGAGAGAGGGGACTGAGAGACACCAGTCAGTGTACTAATACCTCCCTGAGTGAGAGAGGGTGCTGAGAGTCATCAGTCAGTGAACAGATATCTCCCTGAGAGAGAGGGGACTGAGAGACACCAGTCAGTGTACAGGTATCTCCCTGAGAGAGAGAGGGGACTGAGAGACACCAGTCATTGTACAGATATCTCCCCGAGAGAGAGAGAGAGGGGACTGAGAGACACCTGTCAGTGTACAGATATCTCTGTGAGAGAGGGGAATGAGAGACACCAGTCAGTGTACAGATATCTCCCTGAGAGTGAGTGGACTGAGAGACCACAGTCAGTGTACAGATATCTCCCTGAGAGAGAGAGAGCGACTGAGAGACACCAGTCAGTGTACAGATATCTCCCTGAGAGAGAGGGGACTGAGAGACCACAGTCAGTGTCTAGATATCTCCCTGAGAGAGAGGGGGGACAGAGAAACCCCAGTCAGTGTACAGATATCTCCCTGAGAGAGAGGACTGAGAGACACCAGTCAGTGTACAGATGTGTCCCTGAGAGAGAGAGGGGACTGAGAGACACCAGTCAGTGTACAGATATCTCCCTGAGAGAGTGGGGGACTGAGAGACACTAGTCAGTGTACAGATATCTCCCTGAGAGAGACAGGGGACTGTGAGACACCAGTCAGTGTACAGATATCTCCCTGAGAGAGAGAGGTACTGGGAGACACCAGTCAGTGTACAGATATCTCCCTGAGAGAGAGAGGGGTCTGAGAGACACCAGTCAGTGTACAGATATCTCCCTGAGAGAGAGAGGTACTGAGAGACACCAGTCAGTGTACAGATATCTCCCTGAGAGAGAGAGGGGACTGAGACACACCAGTCAGTGTACAGATATCTCCCTGAGAGAGAGTGAGGGGGACGGATAGACTCCAGTCAGTGTACAGATATCTCCCTGAGAGAGACAGGGGACTGAGAGACACCAGTCAGGGTACATATATCTCCCTGAGAGAGAGAGAGGGGACTGAGAGACACCAGTCAGTGTACTAATACCTCCCTGAGTGAGAGAGGGTCCTGAGAGACATCAGTCAGTGAACAGATATCTCCCTGAGAGAGAGGGGACTGAGAGACACCAGTCAGTGTACAGGTATCTCCCTGAGAGAGAGAGGGGACTGAGAGACACCAGTCATTGTACAGATATCTCCCCGAGAGAGAGAGAGAGAGGGAACTGAGAGACACCTGTCAGTGTACAGATATCTCTGTGAGAGAGGGGAATGAAAGACACCAGTCAGTGTACAGATATCTCCCTGAGAGTGAGTGGACTGAGAGACCACAGTCAGTGTACAGATATCTCCCTGAGAGAGAGAGAGCGACTGAGAGACACCAGTCAGTGTACAGATATCTCCCTGAGAGAGAGGGGACTGAGAGACCACAGTCAGTGTCTAGATATCTCCCTGAGAGAGAGGGGGGACAGAGAAACCCCAGTCAGTGTACAGATATCTCCCTGAGAGAGAGGACTGAGAGACACCAGTCAGTGTACAGATATCTCCCTATGAGAGAGAGGGGACTGAGAGACCCGAGTCAGTGTACAGATATCTCCCTGAGAGAGAGGGGGGGGGACTGAGAGACACCAGTCAGTGTACAGATATCTCCCTGAGAGAGGGGAATGAGAGACACCAGTCAGTGTACAGATATCTCCCTGAGAGAGAGAGAGCGACTGAGAGACACCGGTCAGTGTACAGATACCTCCCTGAGAGAGAAAGGACTGAGCGATCCCAGTCAGTGTACAGATATCTCCCTGAGAGAGGGGGGACTAAGAGACACCAGTCAGTGTACAGATATCTCCCTGAGAGAGAGGGGGGACTGAGAGACACCAGTCAGTGTACAGATATCTTCCTGAGAGAGAGGGGACTGAGAGACCCCAGTCAGTGTACAGATATCTCCCTGAGAGAGAAAGGACTGAGCGACCCCAGTCAGTGTACAGATATCTCCCTGAGGGAGAGAGAGGGGACTGAGAGACCTCAGTCAGTGTCCAGATATCTCCCTGAGAGAGAGAGGTACTGGGAGACACCAGTCAGTGTACAGATATCTCCCTGAGAGAGAGAGGGGTCTGAGAGACACCAGTCAGTGTACAGATATCTCCCTGAGAGAGAGAGGTACTGAGAGACACCAGTCAGTGTACAGATATCTCCCTGAGAGAGAGAGGGGACTGAGACACACCAGTCAGTGTACAGATATCCCCCTGAGAGAGAGTGAGGGGGACGGATAGACTCCAGTCAGTGTACAGATATCTCCCTGAGAGAGACAGGGGACTGAGAGACACCAGTCAGGGTACATATATCTCCCTGAGAGAGAGAGAGGGGACTGAGAGACACCAGTCAGTGTACTAATACCTCCCTGAGTGAGAGAGGGTCCTGAGAGACATCAGTCAGTGAACAGATATCTCCCTGAGAGAGAGGGGACTGAGAGACACCAGTCAGTGTACAGGTATCTCCCTGAGAGAGAGAGGGGACTGAGAGACACCAGTCATTGTACAGATATCTCCCCGAGAGAGAGAGAGAGGGGACTGAGAGACACCTGTCAGTGTACAGATATCTCTGTGAGAGAGGGGAATGAGAGACACCAGTCAGTGTACAGATATCTCCCTGAGAGTGAGTGGACTGAGAGACCACAGTCAGTGTACAGATATCTCCCTGAGAGAGAGAGAGCGACTGAGAGACACCAGTCAGTGTACAGATATCTCCCTGAGAGAGAGGGGACTGAGAGACCACAGTCAGTGTCTAGATATCTCCCTGAGAGAGAGGGGGGACAGAGAAACCCCAGTCAGTGTACAGATATCTCCCTGAGAGAGAGGACTGAGAGACACCAGTCAGTGTACAGATATCTCCCTATGAGAGAGAGGGGACTGAGAGACCCGAGTCAGTGTACAGATATCTCCCTGAGAGAGAGGGGGGGGGACTGAGAGACACCAGTCAGTGTACAGATATCTCCCTGAGAGAGGGGAATGAGAGACACCAGTCAGTGTACAGATATCTCCCTGAGAGAGAGAGAGCGACTGAGAGACACCGGTCAGTGTACAGATACCTCCCTGAGAGAGAAAGGACTGAGCGACCCCAGTCAGTGTACAGATATCTCCCTGAGAGAGGGGGGACTAAGAGACACCAGTCAGTGTACAGATATCTCCCTGAGAGAGAGGGGGGACTGAGAGACACCAGTCAGTGTACAGATATCTTCCTGAGAGAGAGGGGACTGAGAGACCCCAGTCAGTGTACAGATATCTCCCTGAGAGAGAAAGGACTGAGCGACCCCAGTCAGTGTACAGATATCTCCCTGAGGGAGAGAGAGGGGACTGAGAGACCTCAGTCAGTGTCCAGATATCTCCCTGAGAGAGAGAGGGGACTGAGAGACACCAGTCAGTGTACAGTATCTCCCTGAGAGAGAGAGAGGGGACTGAGAGACACTAGTCAGTGTACAGATATCTCCCTGAGAGAGAGAGGGGACTGAGAGACACCAGTCAGTGTACAGGTGTCTCCCTGAGAGAGAGAGAGGGGACTGAGAGACACCAGTCAGTGTACAGGTATCTCCCTGAGAGAGAGAGAGAGGGGACTGAGAGACCCCAGTCAGTGTACAGATATCTCCCTGAGAGACAGGGGGGACTGAGAGACACCAGTCAGTGTACAGAAATCTCCCTGAGAGAGAGAGTGGGGCTGAGAGACACAGTCAGTGTACAGATATCTCCCTGAGAGAGGGGGGACTGAGAGACACCAGTCAGTGTACAGATATCTCCCTGAGAGAGAGTGGATTGAGTGACCCCAGTCAGGGTACAGATATCTCCCTGAGAGAGAGGGGACTGAGAGACACCAGTCAGTGTACAGATATCTCCCTGAGAGAGAGGGGGGGAACTGAGAGACACCAGTCAGTGTACAGATATCTCTCTGAGAGCGAGTGGACTGAGAGATCCCAGTCAGTGTACAGATATCTACCTGAGATAGAGGGGGGACTGAGAGACACCAGTCAGTGTACAAATATCTCCCTGAGAGAGAGAGAGAGAGAGGACTGAGAGACACTAGTCATTGTACAGATATCTCCCTGAGAGAGAGAGAGAGGACTGAGAGACCCCTGTCAGTGTACAGATATCTCCCTGTGAGAGAGGGGGGACTGAGAGACCCCAGTCAGTGTACAGATATCTCCCTGAGAGAGAGAGGGGACTGAGAGACGCCAGTCAGTGTCCAGACATCTCCCTGAGATAGAGGGGGGACTGAGAGACACCGGTGAGTGTACAAATATCTCCCTAAGAGAGAGAGAGGGGGGACTGAGAGACCCCAGTCAGTGTACAGATATCTCCCAAAGAGAGAGGGGGTACACTGAGAGACACCAGTCAGTGTACAGATATCTCCCTGAGAGAGAGGGGGGAGCTGAGAGACCCCAGTCAGTGTACAGATATCTCCCTGAGAGAGAGAGACAGAGAGAGAGAGGAAGGACTGAGAGATCACAGTCTGTGTGCAGATATCTCCCTGAGAGAGAGAGGGGGACTGAGAGACACCAGTCAGTGTACAGATGTGTCCCTGAGAGAGAGAGGGGACTGAGAGACACCAGTCAGTGTACAGATATCTCCCTGAGAGAGAGGGGGACTGAGAGACACTAGTCAGTGTACAGATATCTCCCTGAGAGAGACAGGGGACTGTGAGACACCAGTCAGTGTACAGATATCTCCCTGAGAGAGAGAGGTATGAGAGACACCAGTCAGTGTACAGATATCTCCCTGAGAGAGAGAGGGGTCTGAGAGACACCAGTCAGTGTACAGATATCTCCCTGAGAGAGAGAGGGGACTGAGACACACCAGTCAGTGTACAGATATCTCCCTGAGAGAGAGTGAGGGGGACGGATAGACTCCAGTCAGTGTACAGATATCTCCCTGAGAGAGACAGGGGACTGAGAGACACCAGTCAGGGTACATATATCTCCCTGAGAGAGAGAGAGGGGACTGAGAGACACCAGTCAGTGTACTAATACCTCCCTGAGTGAGAGAGGGTGCTGAGAGTCATCAGTCAGTGAACAGATATCTCCCTGAGAGAGAGGGGACTGAGAGACACCAGTCAGTGTACAGGTATCTCCCTGAGAGAGAGAGGGGACTGAGAGACACCAGTCATTGTACAGATATCTCCCCGAGAGAGAGAGAGAGGGGACTGAGAGACACCTGTCAGTGTACAGATATCTCTGTGAGAGAGGGGAATGAGAGACACCAGTCAGTGTACAGATATCTCCCTGAGAGTGAGTGGACTGAGAGACCACAGTCAGTGTACAGATATCTCCCTGAGAGAGAGAGAGCGACTGAGAGACACCAGTCAGTGTACAGATATCTCCCTGAGAGAGAGGGGACTGAGAGACCACAGTCAGTGTCTAGATATCTCCCTGAGAGAGAGGGGGGACAGAGAAACCCCAGTCAGTGTACAGATATCTCCCTGAGAGAGAGGACTGAGAGACACCAGTCAGTGTACAGATGTGTCCCTGAGAGAGAGAGGGGACTGAGAGACACCAGTCAGTGTACAGATATCTCCCTGAGAGAGTGGGGGACTGAGAGACACTAGTCAGTGTACAGATATCTCCCTGAGAGAGACAGGGGACTGTGAGACACCAGTCAGTGTACAGATATCTCCCTGAGAGAGAGAGGTACTGGGAGACACCAGTCAGTGTACAGATATCTCCCTGAGAGAGAGAGGGGTCTGAGAGACACCAGTCAGTGTACAGATATCTCCCTGAGAGAGAGAGGTACTGAGAGACACCAGTCAGTGTACAGATATCTCCCTGAGAGAGAGAGGGGACTGAGACACACCAGTCAGTGTACAGATATCTCCCTGAGAGAGAGTGAGGGGGACGGATAGACTCCAGTCAGTGTACAGATATCTCCCTGAGAGAGACAGGGGACTGAGAGACACCAGTCAGGGTACATATATCTCCCTGAGAGAGAGAGAGGGGACTGAGAGACACCAGTCAGTGTACTAATACCTCCCTGAGTGAGAGAGGGTCCTGAGAGACATCAGTCAGTGAACAGATATCTCCCTGAGAGAGAGGGGACTGAGAGACACCAGTCAGTGTACAGGTATCTCCCTGAGAGAGAGAGGGGACTGAGAGACACCAGTCATTGTACAGATATCTCCCCGAGAGAGAGAGAGAGAGGGGACTGAGAGACACCTGTCAGTGTACAGATATCTCTGTGAGAGAGGGGAATGAGAGACACCAGTCAGTGTACAGATATCTCCCTGAGAGTGAGTGGACTGAGAGACCACAGTCAGTGTACAGATATCTCCCTGAGAGAGAGAGAGCGACTGAGAGACACCAGTCAGTGTACAGATATCTCCCTGAGAGAGAGGGGACTGAGAGACCACAGTCAGTGTCTAGATATCTCCCTGAGAGAGAGGGGGGACAGAGAAACCCCAGTCAGTGTACAGATATCTCCCTGAGAGAGAGGACTGAGAGACACCAGTCAGTGTACAGATATCTCCCTATGAGAGAGAGGGGACTGAGAGACCCGAGTCAGTGTACAGATATCTCCCTGAGAGAGAGGGGGGGGGACTGAGAGACACCAGTCAGTGTACAGATATCTCCCTGAGAGAGGGGAATGAGAGACACCAGTCAGTGTACAGATATCTCCCTGAGAGAGAGAGAGCGACTGAGAGACACCGGTCAGTGTACAGATACCTCCCTGAGAGAGAAAGGACTGAGCGATCCCAGTCAGTGTACAGATATCTCCCTGAGAGAGGGGGGACTAAGAGACACCAGTCAGTGTACAGATATCTCCCTGAGAGAGAGGGGGTCTGAGAGACACCAGTCAGTGTACAGATATCTTCCTGAGAGAGAGGGGACTGAGAGACCCCAGTCAGTGTACAGATATCTCCCTGAGAGAGAAAGGACTGAGCGACCCCAGTCAGTGTACAGATATCTCCCTGAGGGAGAGAGAGGGGACTGAGAGACCTCAGTCAGTGTCCAGATATCTCCCTGAGAGAGAGAGGGGACTGAGAGACACCAGTCAGTGTACAGGTATCTCCCTGAGAGAGAGAGAGGGGACTGAGAGACACCAGTCAGTGTACAGATATCTCCCTGAGAGAGAGAGGGGACTGAGAGACACCAGTCAGTGTACAGGTATCTCCCTGAGAGAGAGAGAGGGGACTGAGAGACACCAGTCAGTGTACAGGTATCTCCCTGAGAGAGAGAGAGAGGGGACTGAGAGACCCCAGTCAGTGTACAGATATCTCCCTGAGAGACAGGGGGGACTGAGAGACACCAGTCAGTGTACAGATATCTCCCTGAGAGAGAGAGTGGGGCTGAGAGACACAGTCAGTGTACAGATATCTCCCTGAGAGAGGGGGGACTGAGAGACACCAGTCAGTGTACAGATATCTCCCTGAGAGAGAGTGGATTGAGTGACCCCAGTCAGGGTACAGATATCTCCCTGAGAGAGAGGGGACTGAGAGACACCAGTCAGTGTACAGATATCTCCCTGAGAGAGAGGGGGAACTGAGAGACACCAGTCAGTGTACAGATATCTCTCTGAGAGCGAGTGGACTGAGAGATCCCAGTCAGTGTACAGATATCTACCTGAGATAGAGGGGGGACTGAGAGACACCAGTCAGTGTACAGATATCTCCCTGAGAGAGAGAGAGAGAGAGGACTGAGAGACACTAGTCAGTGTACAGATATCTCCCTGAGAGAGAGAGAGAGGACTGAGAGACCCCTGTCAGTGTACAGATATCTCCCTGTGAGAGAGGGGGGACTGAGAGACCCCAGTCAGTGTACAGATATCTCCCTGAGAGAGAGGGGGGACTGAGAGACTCCAGTCAGTGTACAGATATCTCCCTTAGAGAGAGAGGGGACTGAGAGACGCCAGTCAGTGTCCAGACATCTCCCTGAGATAGAGGGGGGACTGAGAGACACCGGTGAGTGTACAAATATCTCCCTAAGAGAGAGAGAGGGGGGACTGAGAGACCCCAGTCAGTGTACAGATATCTCCCAAAGAGAGAGGGGGTACAGAGAGAGACACCAGTCAGTGTACAGATATCTCCCTGAGAGAGAGGGGGGAGCTGAGAGACCCCAGTCAGTGTACAGATATCTCCCTGAGAGAGAGAGACAGAGAGAGAGAGGAAGGACTGAGAGATCACAGTCTGTGTGCAGATATCTCCCTGAGAGAGAGAGGGGGACTGAGAGACACCAGTCAGTGTACAGATATCTCCCTGAGAGAGAGGGGGACTGAGAGACACTAGTCAGTGTACAGATATCTCCCTGAGAGAGACAGGGGACTGTGAGACACCAGTCAGTGTACAGATATCTCCCTGAGAGAGAGAGGTATGAGAGACACCAGTCAGTGTACAGATATCTCCCTGAGAGAGAGAGGGGTCTGAGAGACACCAGTCAGTGTACAGATATCTCCCTGAGAGAGAGGGGGACTGAGAGACACTAGTCAGTGTACAGATATCTCCCTGAGAGAGACAGGGGACTGTGAGACACCAGTCAGTGTACAGATATCTCCCTGAGAGAGAGAGGTATGAGAGACACCAGTCAGTGTACAGATATCTCCCTGAGAGAGAGAGGGGTCTGAGAGACACCAGTCAGTGTACTAATACCTCCCTGAGTGAGAGAGGTACTGAGAGACACCAGTCAGTGTACAGATATCTCCCTGAGAGAGAGAGGGGACTGAGAGACACCAGTCAGTGTACAGGTATCTCCCTGAGAGAGAGAGGGGACTGAGAGACACCAGTCATTGTACAGATATCTCCCCGAGAGAGAGAGAGAGGGGACTGAGAGACACCTGTCAGTGTACAGATATCTCTGTGAGAGAGGGGAATGAGAGATACCAGTCAGTGTACAGATATCTCCCTGAGAGTGAGTGGACTGAGAGACCACAGTCAGTGTACAGATATCTCCCTGAGAGAGAGAGAGCGACTGAGAGACACCAGTCAGTGTACAGATATCTCCCTGAGAGAGAGGGGACTGAGAGACCACAGTCAGTGTCTAGATATCTCCCTGAGAGAGAGGGGGGACAGAGAAACCCCAGTCAGTGTACAGATATCTCCCTGAGAGAGAGGACTGAGAGACACCAGTCAGTGTACAGATGTGTCCCTGAGAGAGAGAGGGGACTGAGAGACACCAGTCAGTGTACAGATATCTCCCTGAGAGAGTGGGGGACTGAGAGACACTAGTCAGTGTACAGATATCTCCCTGAGAGAGACAGGGGACTGTGAGACACCAGTCAGTGTACAGATATCTCCCTGAGAGAGAGAGGTACTGGGAGACACCAGTCAGTGTACAGATATCTCCCTGAGAGAGAGAGGGGTCTGAGAGACCCCAGTCAGTGTACAGATATCTCCCTGAGAGAGAAAGGACTGAGCGACCCCAGTCAGTGTACAGATATCTCCCTGAGGGAGAGAGAGGGGACTGAGAGACCTCAGTCAGTGTCCAGATATCTCCCTGAGAGAGAGAGGGGACTGAGAGACACCAGTCAGTGTACAGGTATCTCCCTGAGAGAGAGAGAGGGGACTGAGAGACACCAGTCAGTGTACAGATATCTCCCTGAGAGAGAGAGGGGACTGAGAGACACCAGTCAGTGTACAGGTATCTCCCTGAGAGAGAGAGAGGGGACTGAGAGACACCAGTCAGTGTACAGGTATCTCCCTGAGAGAGAGAGAGAGGGGACTGAGAGACCCCAGTCAGTGTACAGATATCTCCCTGAGAGACAGGGGGGACTGAGAGACACCAGTCAGTGTACAGATATCTCCCTGAGAGAGAGAGTGGGGCTGAGAGACACAGTCAGTGTACAGATATCTCCCTGAGAGAGGGGGGACTGAGAGACACCAGTCAGTGTACAGATATCTCCCTGAGAGAGAGTGGATTGAGTGACCCCAGTCAGGGTACAGATATCTCCCTGAGAGAGAGGGGACTGAGAGACACCAGTCAGTGTACAGATATCTCCCTGAGAGAGAGGGGGAACTGAGAGACACCAGTCAGTGTACAGATATCTCTCTGAGAGCGAGTGGACTGAGAGATCCCAGTCAGTGTACAGATATCTACCTGAGATAGAGGGGGGACTGAGAGACACCAGTCAGTGTACAGATATCTCCCTGAGAGAGAGAGAGAGAGAGGACTGAGAGACACTAGTCAGTGTACAGATATCTCCCTGAGAGAGAGAGAGAGGACTGAGAGACCCCTGTCAGTGTACAGATATCTCCCTGTGAGAGAGGGGGGACTGAGAGACCCCAGTCAGTGTACAGATATCTCCCTGAGAGAGAGGGGGGACTGAGAGACTCCAGTCAGTGTACAGATATCTCCCTTAGAGAGAGAGGGGACTGAGAGACGCCAGTCAGTGTCCAGACATCTCCCTGAGATAGAGGGGGGACTGAGAGACACCGGTGAGTGTACAAATATCTCCCTAAGAGAGAGAGAGGGGGGACTGAGAGACCCCAGTCAGTGTACAGATATCTCCCAAAGAGAGAGGGGGTACAGAGAGAGACACCAGTCAGTGTACAGATATCTCCCTGAGAGAGAGGGGGGAGCTGAGAGACCCCAGTCAGTGTACAGATATCTCCCTGAGAGAGAGAGACAGAGAGAGAGAGGAAGGACTGAGAGATCACAGTCTGTGTGCAGATATCTCCCTGAGAGAGAGAGGGGGACTGAGAGACACCAGTCAGTGTACAGATATCTCCCTGAGAGAGAGGGGGACTGAGAGACACTAGTCAGTGTACAGATATCTCCCTGAGAGAGACAGGGGACTGTGAGACACCAGTCAGTGTACAGATATCTCCCTGAGAGAGAGAGGTATGAGAGACACCAGTCAGTGTACAGATATCTCCCTGAGAGAGAGAGGGGTCTGAGAGACACCAGTCAGTGTACAGATATCTCCCTGAGAGAGAGGGGGACTGAGAGACACTAGTCAGTGTACAGATATCTCCCTGAGAGAGACAGGGGACTGTGAGACACCAGTCAGTGTACAGATATCTCCCTGAGAGAGAGAGGTATGAGAGACACCAGTCAGTGTACAGATATCTCCCTGAGAGAGAGAGGGGTCTGAGAGACACCAGTCAGTGTACAGATATCTCCCTGAGAGAGAGAGGTACTGAGAGACACCAGTCAGTGTACAGATATCTCCCTGAGAGAGAGAGGGGACTGAGAGACACCAGTCAGTGTACAGGTATCTCCCTGAGAGAGAGAGGGGACTGAGAGACACCAGTCATTGTACAGATATCTCCCCGAGAGAGAGAGAGAGGGGACTGAGAGACACCTGTCAGTGTACAGATATCTCTGTGAGAGAGGGGAATGAGAGACACCAGTCAGTGTACAGATATCTCCCTGAGAGTGAGTGGACTGAGAGACCACAGTCAGTGTACAGATATCTCCCTGAGAGAGAGAGAGCGACTGAGAGACACCAGTCAGTGTACAGATATCTCCCTGAGAGAGAGGGGACTGAGAGACCACAGTCAGTGTCTAGATATCTCCCTGAGAGAGAGGGGGGACAGAGAAACCCCAGTCAGTGTACAGATATCTCCCTGAGAGAGAGGACTGAGAGACACCAGTCAGTGTACAGATGTGTCCCTGAGAGAGAGAGGGGACTGAGAGACACCAGTCAGTGTACAGATATCTCCCTGAGAGAGTGGGGGACTGAGAGACACTAGTCAGTGTACAGATATCTCCCTGAGAGAGACAGGGGACTGTGAGACACCAGTCAGTGTACAGATATCTCCCTGAGAGAGAGAGGTACTGGGAGACACCAGTCAGTGTACAGATATCTCCCTGAGAGAGAGAGGGGTCTGAGAGACACCAGTCAGTGTACAGATATCTCCCTGAGAGAGAGAGGTACTGAGAGACACCAGTCAGTGTACAGATATCTCCCTGAGAGAGAGAGGGGACTGAGACACACCAGTCAGTGTACAGATATCTCCCTGAGAGAGAGTGAGGGGGACGGATAGACTCCAGTCAGTGTACAGATATCTCCCTGAGAGAGACAGGGGACTGAGAGACACCAGTCAGGGTACATATATCTCCCTGAGAGAGAGAGAGGGGACTGAGAGACACCAGTCAGTGTACTAATACCTCCCTGAGTGAGAGAGGGTCCTGAGAGACATCAGTCAGTGAACAGATATCTCCCTGAGAGAGAGGGGACTGAGAGACACCAGTCAGTGTACAGGTATCTCCCTGAGAGAGAGAGGGGACTGAGAGACACCAGTCATTGTACAGATATCTCCCCGAGAGAGAGAGAGAGGGGACTGAGAGACACCTGTCAGTGTACAGATATCTCTGTGAGAGAGGGGAATGAGAGACACCAGTCAGTGTACAGATATCTCCCTGAGAGTGAGTGGACTGAGAGACCACAGTCAGTGTACAGATATCTCCCTGAGAGAGAGAGAGCGACTGAGAGACACCAGTCAGTGTACAGTTATCTCCCTGAGAGAGAGGGGACTGAGAGACCACAGTCAGTGTCTAGATATCTCCCTGAGAGAGAGGGGGGACAGAGAAACCCCAGTCAGTGTACAGATATCTCCCTGAGAGAGAGGACTGAGAGACACCAGTCAGTGTACAGATATCTCCCTATGAGAGAGAGGGGACTGAGAGACCCGAGTCAGTGTACAGATATCTCCCTGAGAGAGAGGGGGGGGACTGAGAGACACCAGTCAGTGTACAGATATCTCCCTGAGAGAGGGGAATGAGAGACACCAGTCAGTGTACAGATATCTCCCTGAGAGAGAGAGAGCGACTGAGAGACACCGGTCAGTGTACAGATACCTCCCTGAGAGAGAAAGGACTGAGCGACCCCAGTCAGTGTACAGATATCTCCCTGAGAGAGGGGGGACTAAGAGACACCAGTCAGTGTACAGATATCTCCCTGAGAGAGAGGGGGGACTGAGAGACACCAGTCAGTGTAAAGATATCTTCTTGAGAGAGAGGGGACTGAGCGACCCCAGTCAGTGTACAGATATCTCCCTGAGGGAGAGAGAGGGGACTGAGAGACCTCAGTCAGTGTCCAGATATCTCCCTGAGAGAGAGAGGGGACTGAGAGACACCAGTCAGTGTACAGGTATCTCCCTGAGAGAGAGAGAGGGGACTGAGAGACACCAGTCAGTGTACAGATATCTCCCTGAGAGAGAGAGGGGACTGAGAGACACCAGTCAGTGTACAGGTATCTCCCTGAGAGAGAGAGAGGGGACTGAGAGACACCAGTCAGTGTACAGGTATCTCCCTGAGAGAGAGAGAGAGGGGACTGAGAGACCCCAGTCAGTGTACAGATATCTCCCTGAGAGACAGGGGGGACTGAGAGACACCAGTCAGTGTACAGATATCTCCCTGAGAGAGAGAGTGGGGCTGAGAGACACAGTCAGTGTACAGATATCTCCCTGAGAGAGGGGGGACTGAGAGACACCAGTCAGTGTACAGATATCTCCCTGAGAGAGAGTGGATTGAGTGACCCCAGTCAGGGTACAGATATCTCCCTGAGAGAGAGGGGACTGAGAGACACCAGTCAGTGTACAGATATCTCCCTGAGAGAGAGGGGGAACTGAGAGACACCAGTCAGTGTACAGATATCTCTCTGAGAGCGAGTGGACTGAGAGATCCCAGTCAGTGTACAGATATCTACCTGAGATAGAGGGGGGACTGAGAGACACCAGTCAGTGTACAGATATCTCCCTGAGAGAGAGAGAGAGAGAGGACTGAGAGACACTAGTCAGTGTACAGATATCTCCCTGAGAGAGAGAGAGAGGACTGAGAGACCCCTGTCAGTGTACAGATATCTCCCTGTGAGAGAGGGGGGACTGAGAGACCCCAGTCAGTGTACAGATATCTCCCTGAGAGAGAGGGGGGACTGAGAGACTCCAGTCAGTGTACAGATATCTCCCTTAGAGAGAGAGGGGACTGAGAGACGCCAGTCAGTGTCCAGACATCTCCCTGAGATAGAGGGGGGACTGAGAGACACCGGTGAGTGTACAAATATCTCCCTAAGAGAGAGAGAGGGGGGACTGAGAGACCCCAGTCAGTGTACAGATATCTCCCAAAGAGAGAGGGGGTACAGAGAGAGACACCAGTCAGTGTACAGATATCTCCCTGAGAGAGAGGGGGGAGCTGAGAGACCCCAGTCAGTGTACAGATATCTCCCTGAGAGAGAGAGACAGAGAGAGAGAGGAAGGACTGAGAGATCACAGTCTGTGTGCAGATATCTCCCTGAGAGAGAGAGGGGGACTGAGAGACACCAGTCAGTGTACAGATATCTCCCTGAGAGAGAGGGGGACTGAGAGACACTAGTCAGTGTACAGATATCTCCCTGAGAGAGACAGGGGACTGTGAGACACCAGTCAGTGTACAGATATCTCCCTGAGAGAGAGAGGTATGAGAGACACCAGTCAGTGTACAGATATCTCCCTGAGAGAGAGGGGGGTCTGAGAGACACCAGTCAGTGTACAGATATCTCCCTGAGAGAGAGGGGGACTGAGAGACACTAGTCAGTGTACAGATATCTCCCTGAGAGAGACAGGGGACTGTGAGACACCAGTCAGTGTACAGATATCTCCCTGAGAGAGAGAGGTATGAGAGACACCAGTCAGTGTACAGATATCTCCCTGAGAGAGAGAGGGGTCTGAGAGACACCAGTCAGTGTACAGATATCTCCCTGAGAGAGAGAGGTACTGAGAGACACCAGTCAGTGTACAGATATCTCCCTGAGAGAGAGAGGGGACTGAGAGACACCAGTCAGTGTACAGGTATCTCCCTGAGAGAGAGAGGGGACTGAGAGACACCAGTCATTGTACAGATATCTCCCCGAGAGAGAGAGAGAGGGGACTGAGAGACACCTGTCAGTGTACAGATATCTCTGTGAGAGAGGGGAATGAGAGACACCAGTCAGTGTACAGATATCTCCCTGAGAGTGAGTGGACTGAGAGACCACAGTCAGTGTACAGATATCTCCCTGAGAGAGAGAGAGCGACTGAGAGACACCAGTCAGTGTACAGATATCTCCCTGAGAGAGAGGGGACTGAGAGACCACAGTCAGTGTCTAGATATCTCCCTGAGAGAGAGGGGGGACAGAGAAACCCCAGTCAGTGTACAGATATCTCCCTGAGAGAGAGGACTGAGAGACACCAGTCAGTGTACAGATGTGTCCCTGAGAGAGAGAGGGGACTGAGAGACACCAGTCAGTGTACAGATATCTCCCTGAGAGAGTGGGGGACTGAGAGACACTAGTCAGTGTACAGATATCTCCCTGAGAGAGACAGGGGACTGTGAGACACCAGTCAGTGTACAGATATCTCCCTGAGAGAGAGAGGTACTGGGAGACACCAGTCAGTGTACAGATATCTCCCTGAGAGAGAGAGGGGTCTGAGAGACACCAGTCAGTGTACAGATATCTCCCTGAGAGAGAGAGGTACTGAGAGACACCAGTCAGTGTACAGATATCTCCCTGAGAGAGAGAGGGGACTGAGACACACCAGTCAGTGTACAGATATCTCCCTGAGAGAGAGTGAGGGGGACGGATAGACTCCAGTCAGTGTACAGATATCTCCCTGAGAGAGACAGGGGACTGAGAGACACCAGTCAGGGTACATATATCTCCCTGAGAGAGAGAGAGGGGACTGAGAGACACCAGTCAGTGTACTAATACCTCCCTGAGTGAGAGAGGGTCCTGAGAGACATCAGTCAGTGAACAGATATCTCCCTGAGAGAGAGGGGACTGAGAGACACCAGTCAGTGTACAGGTATCTCCCTGAGAGAGAGAGGGGACTGAGAGACACCAGTCATTGTACAGATATCTCCCCGAGAGAGAGAGAGAGGGGACTGAGAGACACCTGTCAGTGTACAGATATCTCTGTGAGAGAGGGGAATGAGAGACACCAGTCAGTGTACAGATATCTCCCTGAGAGTGAGTGGACTGAGAGACCACAGTCAGTGTACAGATATCTCCCTGAGAGAGAGAGAGCGACTGAGAGACACCAGTCAGTGTACAGTTATCTCCCTGAGAGAGAGGGGACTGAGAGACCACAGTCAGTGTCTAGATATCTCCCTGAGAGAGAGGGGGGACAGAGAAACCCCAGTCAGTGTACAGATATCTCCCTGAGAGAGAGGACTGAGAGACACCAGTCAGTGTACAGATATCTCCCTATGAGAGAGAGGGGACTGAGAGACCCGAGTCAGTGTACAGATATCTCCCTGAGAGAGAGGGGGGGGACTGAGAGACACCAGTCAGTGTACAGATATCTCCCTGAGAGAGGGGAATGAGAGACACCAGTCAGTGTACAGATATCTCCCTGAGAGAGAGAGAGCGACTGAGAGACACCGGTCAGTGTACAGATACCTCCCTGAGAGAGAAAGGACTGAGCGACCCCAGTCAGTGTACAGATATCTCCCTGAGAGAGGGGGGACTAAGAGACACCAGTCAGTGTACAGATATCTCCCTGAGAGAGAGGGGGGACTGAGAGACACCAGTCAGTGTAAAGATATCTTCTTGAGAGAGAGGGGACTGAGAGACCCCAGTCAGTGTACAGATATCTCCCTGAGAGAGAAAGGACTGAGCGACCCCAGTCAGTGTACAGATATCTCCCTGAGGGAGAGAGAGGGGACTGAGAGACCTCAGTCAGTGTCCAGATATCTCCCTGAGAGAGAGAGGGGACTGAGAGACACCAGTCAGTGTACAGGTATCTCCCTGAGAGAGAGAGAGGGGACTGAGAGACACCAGTCAGTGTACAGATATCTCCCTGAGAGAGAGAGGGGACTGAGAGACACCCGTCAGTGTACAGATATCTCCCTGAGAGAGAGAGGGGACTGAGAGACACCAGTCAGTGTACAGATATCTCCCTGAGAGAGAGAGGGGACTGAGAGACACCAGTCAGTGTACAGGTATCTCCCTGAGAGAGAGAGAGGGGACTGAGAGACACCAGTCAGTGTACAGGTATCTCCCTGAGAGAGAGAGAGAGAGGGGACTGAGAGACCCCAGTCAGTGTACAGATATCTCCCTGAGAGACAGGGGGGACTGAGAGACACCAGTCAGTGTACAGAAATCTCCCTGAGAGAGAGAGTGGGGCTGAGAGACACAGTCAGTGTACAGATATCTCCCTGAGAGAGGGGGGACTGAGAGACACCAGTCAGTGTACAGATATCTCCCTGAGAGAGAGTGGATTGAGTGACCCCAGTCAGGGTACAGATATCTCCCTGAGAGAGAGGGGACTGAGAGACACCAGTCAGTGTACAGATATCTCCCTGAGAGAGAGGGGGGGGAACTGAGAGACACCAGTCAGTGTACAGATATCTCTCTGAGAGCGAGTGGACTGAGAGATCCCAGTCAGTGTACAGATATCTACCTGAGATAGAGGGGGGACTGAGAGACACCAGTCAGTGTACAAATATCTCCCTGAGAGAGAGAGAGAGAGGACTGAGAGACACTAGTCAGTGTACAGATATCTCCCTGAGAGAGAGAGAGAGGACTGAGAGACCCCTGTCAGTGTACAGATATCTCCCTGTGAGAGAGGGGGGACTGAGAGACCCCAGTCAGTGTACAGATATCTCCCTGAGAGAGAGAGGGGACTGAGAGACGCCAGTCAGTGTCCAGACATCTCCCTGAGATAGAGGGGGGACTGAGAGACACCGGTGAGTGTACAAATATCTCCCTAAGAGAGAGAGAGGGGGGACTGAGAGACCTCAGTCAGTGTCCAGATATCTCCCTGAGAGAGAGAGGGGACTGAGAGACACCAGTCAGTGTACAGATATCTCCCTGAGAGAGAGGGGGGAGCTGAGAGACCCCAGTCAGTGTACAGATATCTCCCTGAGAGAGAGAGACAGAGAGAGAGAGGAAGGACTGAGAGATCACAGTCTGTGTGCAGATATCTCCCTGAGAGAGAGAGGGGGACTGAGAGACACCAGTCAGTGTACAGATGTGTCCCTGAGAGAGAGAGGGGACTGAGAGACACCAGTCAGTGTACAGATATCTCCCTGAGAGAGAGGGGGACTGAGAGACACTAGTCAGTGTACAGATATCTCCCTGAGAGAGACAGGGGACTGTGAGACACCAGTCAGTGTACAGATATCTCCCTGAGAGAGAGAGGTATGAGAGACACCAGTCAGTGTACAGATATCTCCCTGAGAGAGAGAGGGGTCTGAGAGACACCAGTCAGTGTACAGATATCTCCCTGAGAGAGAGAGGTACTGAGAGACACCAGTCAGTGTACAGATATCTCCCTGAGAGAGAGAGGGGACTGAGACACACCAGTCAGTGTACAGATATCTCCCTGAGAGAGAGTGAGGGGGACGGATAGACTCCAGTCAGTGTACAGATATCTCCCTGAGAGAGACAGGGGACTGAGAGACACCAGTCAGGGTACATATATCTCCCTGAGAGAGAGAGAGGGGACTGAGAGACACCAGTCAGTGTACTAATACCTCCCTGAGTGAGAGAGGGTGCTGAGAGTCATCAGTCAGTGAACAGATATCTCCCTGAGAGAGAGAGGTATGAGAGACACCAGTCAGTGTACAGATATCTCCCTGAGAGAGAGAGGGGTCTGAGAGACACCAGTCAGTGTACAGATATCTCCCTGAGAGAGAGAGGTACTGAGAGACACCAGTCAGTGTACAGATATCTCCCTGAGAGGGAGAGGGGACTGAGACACACCAGTCAGTGTACAGATATCTCCCTGAGAGAGAGTGAGGGGGACGGATAGACTCCAGTCAGTGTACAGATATCTCCCTGAGAGAGACAGGGGACTGAGAGACACCAGTCAGGGTACATATATCTCCCTGAGAGAGAGAGAGGGGACTGAGAGACACCAGTCAGTGTACTAATACCTCCCTGAGTGAGAGAGGGTGCTGAGAGTCATCAGTCAGTGAACAGATATCTCCCTGAGAGAGAGGGGACTGAGAGACACCAGTCAGTGTACAGGTATCTCCCTGAGAGAGAGAGGGGACTGAGAGACACCAGTCATTGTACAGATATCTCCCCGAGAGAGAGAGAGAGGGGACTGAGAGACACCTGTCAGTGTACAGATATCTCTGTGAGAGAGGGGAATGAGAGACACCAGTCAGTGTACAGATATCTCCCTGAGAGTGAGTGGACTGAGAGACCACAGTCAGTGTACAGATATCTCCCTGAGAGAGAGAGAGCGACTGAGAGACACCAGTCAGTGTACAGATATCTCCCTGAGAGAGAGAGGGGACTGAGAGACCACAGTCAGTGTCTAGATATCTCCCTGAGAGAGAGGGGGGACAGAGAAACCCCAGTCAGTGTACAGATATCTCCCTGAGAGAGAGGACTGAGAGACACCAGTCAGTGTACAGATGTGTCCCTGAGAGAGAGAGGGGACTGAGAGACACCAGTCAGTGTACAGATATCTCCCTGAGAGAGTGGGGGACTGAGAGACACTAGTCAGTGTACAGATATCTCCCTGAGAGAGACAGGGGACTGTGAGACACCAGTCAGTGTACAGATATCTCCCTGAGAGAGAGAGGTACTGGGAGACACCAGTCAGTGTACAGATATCTCCCTGAGAGAGAGAGGGGTCTGAGAGACACCAGTCAGTGTACAGATATCTCCCTGAGAGAGAGAGGTACTGAGAGACACCAGTCAGTGTACAGATATCTCCCTGAGAGAGAGAGGGGACTGAGACACACCAGTCAGTGTACAGATATCTCCCTGAGAGAGAGTGAGGGGGACGGATAGACTCCAGTCAGTGTACAGATATCTCCCTGAGAGAGACAGGGGACTGAGAGACACCAGTCAGGGTACATATATCTCCCTGAGAGAGAGAGAGAGGGGACTGAGAGACACCAGTCAGTGTACTAATACCTCCCTGAGTGAGAGAGGGTGCTGAGAGTCATCAGTCAGTGAACAGATATCTCCCTGAGAGAGAGAGGTATGAGAGACACCAGTCAGTGTACAGATATCTCCCTGAGAGAGAGAGGGGTCTGAGAGACACCAGTCAGTGTACAGATATCTCCCTGAGAGAGAGAGGTACTGAGAGACACCAGTCAGTGTACAGATATCTCCCTGAGAGGGAGAGGGGACTGAGACACACCAGTCAGTGTACAGATATCTCCCTGAGAGAGAGTGAGGGGGACGGATAGACTCCAGTCAGTGTACAGATATCTCCCTGAGAGAGACAGGGGACTGAGAGACACCAGTCAGGGTACATATATCTCCCTGAGAGAGAGAGAGGGGACTGAGAGACACCAGTCAGTGTACTAATACCTCCCTGAGTGAGAGAGGGTGCTGAGAGTCATCAGTCAGTGAACAGATATCTCCCTGAGAGAGTGGGGACTGAGAGACCCCAGTCAGTGTACAGATATCTCCCAAAGAGAGAGGGGGTACAGAGAGAGACACCAGTCAGTGTACAGATATCTCCCTGAGAGAGAGGGGGGAGCTGAGAGACCCCAGTCAGTGTACAGATATCTCCCTGAGAGAGAGAGACAGAGAGAGAGAGGAAGGACTGAGAGATCACAGTCTGTGTGCAGATATCTCCCTGAGAGAGAGAGGGGGACTGAGAGACACCAGTCAGTGTACAGATGTGTCCCTGAGAGAGAGAGGGGACTGAGAGACACCAGTCAGTGTACAGATATCTCCCTGAGAGAGAGGGGGACTGAGAGACACTAGTCAGTGTACAGATATCTCCCTGAGAGAGACAGGGGACTGTGAGACATCAGTCAGTGTACAGATATCTCCCTGAGAGAGAGAGGTATGAGAGACACCAGTCAGTGTACAGATATCTCCCTGAGAGAGAGAGGGGTCTGAGAGACACCAGTCAGTGTACAGATATCTCCCTGAGAGAGAGAGGTACTGAGAGACACCAGTCAGTGTACAGATATCTCCCTGAGAGAGAGAGGGGACTGAGACACACCAGTCAGTGTACAGATATCTCCCTGAGAGAGAGTGAGGGGGACGGATAGACTCCAGTCAGTGTACAGATATCTCCCTGAGAGAGACAGGGGACTGAGAGACACCAGTCAGGGTACATATATCTCCCTGAGAGAGAGAGAGGGGACTGAGAGACACCAGTCAGTGTACTAATACCTCCCTGATTGAGAGAGGGTGCTGAGAGTCATCAGTCAGTGAACAGATATCTCCCTGAGAGAGAGGGGACTGAGAGACACCAGTCAGTGTACAGGTATCTCCCTGAGAGAGAGAGGGGACTGAGAGACACCAGTCATTGTACAGATATCTCCCCGAGAGAGAGAGAGAGGGGACTGAGAGACACCTGTCAGTGTACAGATATCTCTGTGAGAGAGGGGAATGAGAGACACCAGTCAGTGTACAGATATCTCCCTGAGAGTGAGTGGACTGAGAGACCACAGTCAGTGTACAGATATCTCCCTGAGAGAGAGAGAGCGACTGAGAGACACCAGTCAGTGTACAGATATCTCCCTGAGAGAGAGGGGACTGAGAGACCACAGTCAGTGTCTAGATATCTCCCTGAGAGAGAGGGGGGACAGAGAAACCCCAGTCAGTGTACAGATATCTCCCTGAGAGAGAGGACTGAGAGACACCAGTCAGTGTACAGATATCTCCCTATGAGAGAGAGGGGACTGAGAGACCCGAGTCAGTGTACAGATATCTCCCTGAGAGAGAGGGGGGGGGACTGAGAGACACCAGTCAGTGTACAGATATCTCCCTGAGAGAGGGGAATGAGAGACACCAGTCAGTGTACAGATATCTCCCTGAGAGAGAGAGAGCGACTGAGAGACACCGGTCAGTGTACAGATACCTCCCTGAGAGAGAAAGGACTGAGCGACCCCAGTCAGTGTACAGATATCTCCCTGAGAGAGGGGGGACTAAGAGACACCAGTCAGTGTACAGATATCTCCCTGAGAGAGAAGGGGGACTGAGAGACACCAGTCAGTGTACAGATATCTTCCTGAGAGAGAGGGGACTGAGAGACCCCAGTCAGTGTACAGATATCTCCCTGAGAGAGAAAGGACTGAGCGACCCCAGTCAGTGTACAGATATCTCCCTGAGGGAGAGAGAGGGGACTGAGAGACCTCAGTCAGTGTCCAGATATCTCCCTGAGAGAGAGAGGGGACTGAGAGACACCAGTCAGTGTACAGGTATCTCCCTGAGAGAGAGAGAGGGGACTGAGAGACACCAGTCAGTGTACAGATATCTCCCTGAGAGAGAGAGGGGACTGAGAGACACCAGTCAGTGTACAGGTATCTCCCTGAGAGAGAGAGAGAGGGGACTGAGAGACACCAGTCAGTGTACAGGTATCTCCCTGAGAGAGAGAGAGAGAGGGGACTGAGAGACCCCAGTCAGTGTACAGATATCTCCCTGAGAGACAGGGGGGACTGAGAGACACCAGTCAGTGTACAGAAATCTCCCTGAGAGAGAGAGTGGGGCTGAGAGACACAGTCAGTGTACAGATATCTCCCTGAGAGAGGGGGGACTGAGAGACACCAGTCAGTGTACAGATATCTCCCTGAGAGCGAGTGGACTGAGAGATCCCAGTCAGTGTACAGATATCTACCTGAGATAGAGGGGGGACTGAGAGACACCAGTCAGTGTACAAATATCTCCCTGAGAGAGAGAGAGAGAGAGGACTGAGAGACACTAGTCAGTGTACAGATATCTCCCTGAGAGAGAGAGAGAGGACTGAGAGACCCCTGTCAGTGTACAGATATCTCCCTGTGAGAGAGGGGGGACTGAGAGACCCCAGTCAATGTACAGATATCTCCCTGAGAGAGAGAGACAGAGAGAGAGAGGAAGGACTGAGAGATCACAGTCTGTGTGCAGATATCTCCCTGAGAGAGAGAGAGCGACTGAGAGACACCGGTCAGTGTACAGATACCTCCCTGAGAAAGAAAGGACTGAGCGACCCCAGTCAGTGTACAGATATCTCCCTGAGAGAGGGGGGACTAAGAGACACCAGTCAGTGTACAGATATCTCCCTGAGAGAGAGGGGGGACTGAGAGACACCAGTCAGTGTACAGATATCTTCCTGAGAGAGAGGGGACTGAGAGACCCCAGTCAGTGTACAGATATCTCCCTGAGAGAGAAAGGACTGAGCGACCCCAGTCAGTGTACAGATATCTCCCTGAGGGAGAGAGAGGGGACTGAGAGACCTTAGTCAGTGTCCAGATATCTCCCTGAGAGAGAGAGGGGACTGAGAGACACCAGTCAGTGTACAGATATCTCCCCGAGATTGAGAGAGAGGGGACTGAGAGACACCTGTCAGTGTACAGATATCTCTGTGAGAGAGGGGAATGAGAGACACCAGTCAGTGTACAGATATCTCCCTGAGAGTGAGTGGACTGAGAGACCACAGTCAGTGTACAGATCTCTCCCTGAGAGAGAGAGAGCGACTGAGAGACACCAGTCAGTGTACCGATATCTCTCTGAGAGAGAGGGGACTGAGAGACCACAGTCAGTGTCTAGATATCTCCGTGAGAGAGAGAGGGGGGACAGAGAAACCCCAGTCAGTGTACAGATATCTCCCTGAGAGAGAGGACTGAGAGACACCAGTCAGTGTACAGATATCTCCCTATGAGAGAGAGGGGACTGAGAGACCCGAGTCAGTGTACAGATATCTCCCTGAGAGAGAGGGGGGGGGGACTGAGAGACACCAGTCAGTGTACAGATATCTCCCTGAGAGAGGGGAATGAGAGACACCAGTCAGTGTACAGATATCTCCCTGAGAGAGAGAGGGGACTGAGAGACATCAGTCAGTGTACAGGTATCTCCCTGAGAGAGAGAGGGGACTGAGAGACACCAGTCAGTGTACAGGTATCTCCCTGAGAGAGAGAGAGGGGACTGAGAGACACCAGTCAGTGTACAGGTATCTCCCTGAGAGAGAGAGAGAGGGGACTGAGAGACCCCAGTCAGTGTACAGATATCTCCCTGAGAGACAGGGGGGACTGAGAGACGCCAGTCAGTGTACAGAAAACTCCCTGAGAGAGAGATGGGGGCTGAGAGACACAGTCAGTGTACAGATATCTCCCTGAGAGAGGGGGGACTGAGAGACACCAGTCAGTGTACAGATATCTCCCTGAGAGAGAGGGGACTGAGAGACCCCAGTCAGTTTACAGATATCTCCCTGAGAGAGAGCGGGGACTGAGAGACACCAGTCAGTGTACAGATATCTCCCTCAGAGAGAGAGGGGTCTGAGAGACCCCAGTCAGTGTACAGAAATCTCACCGAGAGAGAGAGGGGGATTGAGAGACCCCAGTCAGTGTACAGATATCTCCCTGAGAGACAGAGAGGGGACTGAGAGACACCAGTCAGTGTACAGAAATCTCCCTGAGAGAGAGCGGGGACTGAGAGACACCAGTCAGTGTACAGATATCTCCCTGAGAGAGAGGGGGGACTGAGAGACCCCAGTCAGTGTACAGATATCTCCCTGAGAGAGAGCGACTGAGAGACACCGGTCAGTGTACAGATATCTCCCTGAGATAGAGAGAGGGACTGAGAGACACCAGTCAGTGTACAGATATCTCCCTGAGAGAGAGAGGGACTGAGAGACACCAGTCAGTGTACAGATATCTCCCTGAGAGACAGAGTGGACGGAGAGACCCCAGTCAGTGTACAGATATCTCCCTGAGAGAGAGGGGACTGTGAGACCCCAGTCAGTGTACAGATATCTCCCTAAGAGAGACGGGGGACTGAGAGACCCCAGTCAGTGTACAGATATCTCCCTGAGAGAGAGGGGGGACTGAGAGACCCCAGTCAGTGTACAGATATCTCCCTGAGAGAGAGAGGGGACTGAGAGACACCAGTCAGTGTACAGATATCTCCCTGAGAGAGAGGGGGGACAGAGAGACACCAGTCTGTGCACAGATATCTCCCTGAAACAGAGAGGGGGGACTGAGAGACACCAAGTGTGCAGATATCACCCTGAGAGAGAGGGGGGACAGAGAGACACCAGTCAGTGTACAGATATCTCCCTGAGAGAGAGAGAGGACGGTGAGACCCCAGTCAGTGTACAGATATCTCCCTAAGAGAGAGGGGGGACTGAGAGACACCAGTCAGTGTACAGATATCTCCCTGAGAGAGAGAGAGAGGGGGGACTGAGAGACACCAGTCAGTGTACAGATATCTCCCTGAGATAGAGGGGGGACTGAGAGACTCCAGTCAGTGTACAGGTATCTCCCTGAGAGAGAGGGGGGACTAAGAGACACCAGTCAGTGTACAGATATCTCCCTGAGAGAGAGACGGACTGAGAGATACGAGTCAGTGTACAGATATCTCCCTGAGAGAGAGAGAGGGGACTGAGAGATATCAGTCAGTGTACAGATATCTCTCTGAGAGAGAGAGAGACAGAGAGAGAGAGGAAGGGCTGAGAGATCACAGTCTGTGTGCAGATATCTCCCTGAGAGAGAGGGGGACTGAGAGACACCAGTCAGTGTACAGATATCTCCCTGAGAGAGAGAGGGGACTGAGAGACACCAGTCAGTGTACAGATATCTCCCTGAGAGAGAGAGGGGACTGAGAGACACCAGTCAGTGTACAGATATCTCCCTGAGAGAGAGAGGGGACTGTGAGACACCAGTCAGTGTACCGATATCTCCCTGAGAGAGAGGGACTGAGAGACACCAGTCAGTGTACAGATATCTCCAGGAGTGAGAGGGGGCACTGAGAGACACCAGTCAGTGTTAAGATATCTCCCTGAGAGTGAGAGGGGACTGAGAGACACCAGTCAGTGTTCAGATATCTCCCTGAGAGAGAGGGTGTCTGAGAGACACCAGTCAGTGTACAGATATCTCCCTGAAACAGAGAGGGGGGACTGAGAGACACCAAGTGTGCAGATATCTCCCTGAGAGAGAGAGAGAGAGAGAGAGAGAGGACTAAAGACCACAGTCAGTGTACAGATATCTCCCTGAGAGAGACAGGGGACTGAGAGACACCAGTCAGTGTACAGATATCTCCCTGAGAGAGGAGGGGGACTGAGAGATCCCAGTCAGTGTACAGATATCTCCCTGAGAGAGAGAGGGGACAGAGAGACACCAGTCAGTGTACAGATATCTCCCTGAGAGAGGAGGGGGACTGAGAGACACCAGTCAGTGTACAGATATCTCCCTGAGAGAGAGAGGGGACAGAGAGACACCAGTCAGTGTACAGATATCTCCCTGAGATAGAGGGGGGACTGAGAGACACCAGTCAGTGTACAGATATCTCCCTGAGAGAGAGGGGGGACTAAGAGACACCAGTCAGTGTACAGATATCTCCCCGAGAGAGAGAGAGAGGGGACTGAGAGACACCAGTCAGTGTACAGATATCTCCCTGAGAGAGAGGGGACTGAGAGACACCAGTCAGTGTACAGATATCTCCCTGAGAGAGAGGGGGGACTAAGAGACACCAGTCAGTGTACAGATATCTCCCCGAGAGAGAGAGAGAGGGGACTGAGAGACACCAGTCAGTGTACAGATATCCCGTTCAGTTATCAGCACTGATGTCATTCTCATTATCACTGATTTCATTCCTTTTTCTGATTTCCTCTTTATTATCTATAATATCATTCTCATTGTCAATGATTTCCTTATCGTTATATTACCACTCTCCCTCTTCCTGCATCAGTGTCTTCTCCTCCCGCTGTTACAAATTCTCTCTCTCCCTCCCTCCCTCTCTCTTCCTTCCAAAGCATATCTATTTCTCGCTCCCTCTCTCTCTCTTCCTCTCTCTGTACATCTCTTTCTCTCTCCCCCTCTCTCTCTGTCTCTCTGTCTCTTTTGAGAAAACGAATATTTAAGGAAATAGCAAAGCTATATCCCAGTGACAGGGAAGGATTCTTTTAAGGCCATAAACCAGTGAAGGCAAGGATAACATCAAATTGAACAAAAATAGATTTCACAAAGATTGACGGAAAGCCGGGAGATGGGAAATGTGTTATTTGGAAACTGTCGGAGACAATGAAAGAAGGATACAGAGGTAAGAAAATAAACTTTGAGGGTGAACTTGCAAATAATATCAAGATGGAGAACAAGAGCTTCTTAAATGTATAAAAAGGAAGAGAGTAGCTAAAGTGACTGAGGCTGGGGGAACAATAATAGGGAACCAAGAGATCACAGAGGGGTTGAATAGGTACTCTGTATTAATCGTGATAGTAGAGGACTCCAATAGCATTCCAAAATGCCTCGGGATGACTGTGTGGTGTTTGCACATTCTTCCCCTGTCTGCATGGGTTCCCTCCAGGTACTCCGGTTTCCTCCCACAATCTGAAGATGTGTAAGTTCGGGTGGGTTGACCATGCTAAATTCACCATCATGTTCAGGGATGTGGAGGTTGGGGTGGATTGACCATGCTAAATTACCCATAGTGTTCAGTGATGTATAGGTTAGGGTGGATTGGCCATGCTAAATTACCCATAGTGTTCTGGGATGTGTAGGTTAGGGTGGATTGGCCAAGCTAAATTACCCATAGTGTTCTGGGATGTGTAGGTTAGGGTGGATTGGCCAAGCTAAATTACCCATAGTGTTCAGGGATGTGCAGGTTAGGGTGGATTGGCCATGCTAAATTATCCTATAGTGTTCTGGGATGTGTAGGTTAGGGTGGATTGGCCATGCTAAATTACCCATAGTGCTCAGGGATGTGCAGGTTAGGGTGGATTGGCCATGCTAAATTACCCATAGTGCTCAGGGATGTGCAGGTTAGGGTGGATTGGCCATGCTAAATTACCCATAGTGTTCTGGGATGTGCAGGTTAGGGTGGATTGGCCATGCTAAATTACCCCATAGTGCTCAGGGATGTGCAGGTTAGGGTGGATTGGCCATGCTAAATTACGCATAGTGCTCAGGGATGTGCAGGTTAGGGTGGATTGGCCATTCTAAATTACCCATAGTGCTCAGGGATGTGCAGGTTTGGGTGGATTGGCCATGCTAAATTACCCATAGTGTTCAGGGATGTGCAGGTTAGGGTGGATTGGCCATGCTAAATTACCCATAGTGCTCAGGGATGTGCAGGTGAGGGTAAATTGGCCATGCTAAATTACCCCATAGTGCTCAGGGATGTGTAGGTTAGGGTGAATTGGCCATGCTAAATTACCCCATAGTGCTCAGGGATGTGTAGGGTCGGGTGGATTGGCCGTGCTAAATTACCCATAGTGCTCAGGGATGTGTAGGGTCGGGTGGATTGGCCGTGCTAAATTACCCATAGTGCTCAGGGATGTGTAGGGTCGGGTGGATTGGCCATGCTAAATTACCCATAGTGTTCGGTGCATTAGTAAATGTAGGATAGGGGAATGGGTCTGCGTGGGTTTCTCTTCAGAGAGTCAGTGTGGACTTGTTGATCTGAACGGCCTGGTTTCACACTGTTGGCAATCTAACCTCAGATAGAAATGATCTGGACGAGGAAATTTAGTCCCCTGTGGCCATGTTTGTGGATGTCACAACAATGAACAGGAGGGCAAGTGGTGAGGGTGACACAACGGGGGATCGAGACGAGGTTAAGGGAGTGGGCTCAAAGCTGAGCACACTGGTTATAATGTGAGGTTACGCACTTTGGCAGGAAGAACAGAGGAGCTGAATATTATTGACATGGTGAAAGACTGCAAGAGGATCCTCGCACCGAGGATTTGACAGTCACACATCGTGGAAACAGGCCCTTCGGCCTAACTCATCCGCACCGACCATAATCACAAACCAAACTCGTCCTTCCTGCCTGCTCCTAGCTCATAGCCCTCCCAACCCTCTCCTGTTCATGTCCTTATCCAAATGTCCTTTTAACGTTGTACCCACATCCACCACTTCCTCAGGAAGGTCATTGCACACACGAACCACTCTCTGTGTAAAACATTTGCCCCTCATCTCTTTTTTTTTTAAATGTCTCTCCTCTAACCTTAAGTAGGTGCTCCCTACTCATGAAATCCCCCATCCTAGGGAAGCGACAACTACCGTGAACGTGACCCCCCTCATGATTTTATAAACCTCTAACAGGTCACCTCTGACGCTCCATGAAAGCCCCGGCCTACCCATCCTCTCCTTATAACTCAAACCCCTCCATCCCCGGCAACCTCCTGGTAAATCCCTTCTGAGCCCTCTCCGGGTTAATAATCCCCTTCCTGTAACAGGGCGCCCAGAACTGGACACAGTGCTCCAGACGAGGCCTCACCAATGTCCTGTACAACCCCAACATGGCGTCCCCAACTCCTGTACTCCAAGGACTGAGCAATGAAGGCAAGTGTGCTCAACGCCTTCTTAACCCCCGCCCTGTCTACATGTGAGACAGAGTTCACAGAATGATGTCCCTGAACCCTCAAGCGTAAATCAGAAAGAAGGCTCGAATATCAGCTCGCTTAATGAGCAGGGAATAGGGAAGGCAAATGGGACGTTGACCTTTATTTCTAGAGTATAAAAATGGGGAGGTTTTGCTCAGACTGTACAGGGGCACGATCAGAGCGTGGGCTGGAACCCTGTGACCAGTTTTGGGGGGGCCCCGTATCTGAGGGCAGGACCAGGGAAGGTTGACTCGGCCGATCCCGGGGGAATGGAGGGACTGCCTGAGGCAGGGGAGGAGTTCGGGCCCCATACTCACTGGAGCTCAGACCAATGGCAGGCGTCCTTATTGAAACGTGCGAGAGGAGTTGGGGGGGGGGGGGGGACTGGACGGGGGAGATGGGGAGAGGTCATTTCCCCAGAGGGGGGGAATCATCTCAGAGTAAGGGGTCAGCCCATGGGAGACAGAGACGGGGAGGGATTCCTCCTCTCTCCGAGGGGAGGGAGTCTGGGGGATTCTTTCCCACAGAGGCCTGTCGAGGCCGGGAGGGATTTTTAATCAGGAAGGGGAATCGAGGGGAAAAGGCAGGAAAATGGGGATCAGATCAGCCACAATCCCATGGAATGATGGACCAATAGATATGATGCAGAGCTGGGCTGAGGCGTGGCAGATGGAGTTCAACCCTGCCAAGTGTGAGGTTGTCCATTTTGGAAGGACAAATAAGAATGCGGAATACAGGGTTAACGGGAGGGTTCTTAGTGAGATGGAGGAGCAGAGGGATCTTGGGGTCTATGTTCATAGATCTTTGAAAGTTGCCACTCAGGTGGATAGAGCTTGTAAGAAGGCCTATGGTGTATTAGTGTTCATTAGCAGAGGGATTGAATTCAAGAGACGTGAAGTGATGTTGCAGCTGTCCAGGACCTTGGTTAGGCCACATTTGGAGTACTGTGTGCAGTTCTGGTCGCCTCACTTTAGGAGAGATGTGGAAGCTTTGGAGAGGGTGCAGAGAAGATTTACCAGGATGTTGCCTGGAATGGAGAATAGGTCGTACGAGGATAGGTTGAGAGTGCTAGGCCTTTTCTCATTGGAACGGCGAAGGATGAGGGGTGACTTGATAGAGGTTTATAAGATGATCAGAGGAATAGATAGAGTAGACAGTCAGAAACTTTTTCCCCGGGTACCACAGAGTGTTACAAGGGGACATAAATTTAAGGTGAAGGGTGGAAGGTATAGGGGAGATGTCAGGGATGGGTTCTTTACCCAGAGAGTGGTGGGGGCATGGAATGCACTGCCTGTGGGAGTGGTAGAGTCAGAATCTTTGGTGACCTTTAAGCAGCAATTGGATAGGTACATGGATGGGTGCTTAAGCTAGGACAAATGTTCGGCACAACATCGTGGGCCGAAGGGCCTGTTCTGTGCTGTATTGTTCTATGTTCTAAGCTCTGTCTCTCTCTCTCTCAGTTAGTCTCCCCATCTCTCGCAGCATCTCTTTCTCTTGCTCTAACTCGGTCTTCCCTGTTCCTCTCCCTCTGTTACACTTCCTCTCTTTGTCTCTCTCTTTAATTCTCTCTGACTCTCTCTATGGCCCCCTTTCTCTCTATCCCTCTCTTGCTCAGTTTTTCTCTCTATGTCTCTGTCAGTTCCTCTCTCTCTCTGTCCTTGTCTCATTCAGTTTTCTCTCGGCCAGTCTCCCTCTTTCTGTCCCTCTCTCCCTCAGTCTCTCTCTCTCTCTGTCAATCTTTCTCTGTGTCCCACTCACTTCACTCAGACTCTCTCTCTCCCCCCTCTTTGTCAATGTCTCTGTCTCAATTAGTCTTTCTCTCTCTCTGTCCCTCTCTCTCTTATCAGTCTCTCTCTCTCAGTTAGTCTCTCTCTCTGTCAGTCAATCTCTCTCTCTCTCCCTCTCTCACAGTTTCTCTCTCTGTCAGTCTCTCTCTGTCAGTCTCTCTCTCACTCAGTCTCTCTCTCTCTCTCCGTCAGTGTCTCTCTCTCTCTCTCTCTCTCCCTCTCTCACTCAGTCTCTCTCTGTCAGTCTCTCCCTCTCTCCCTCTCTCACTCAGTTTCTCTCTCTGTCAGTCTCTCTCTCCCTCCGTCAGTGTCTCTCTCTCTCTCCCTCTCTCACTCAGTTTCTCTCTCTGTCAGTCTCTCTCTCACTCAGTCTCTCTCTCTCTCCGTCAGTGTCTCTCTCTCTCTCCCTCTCTCACTCAGTCTCTCTCTCTTTTCCTCTCTCACTCAGTCTCTCTCTGTCAGTCCCTCTCTCTCCCTCTCTCACTCAGTCTCTCTCTCTCTCTCAGTCTCTCTCTCACTCAGTCCCTCTCTCTCTCTGTCAGTCTCTCTCTCTCCCTCTCTCACTCAGTTTCTCTCTCTGTCAGTCTCTCTCTCACTCAGTTTCTCTCTCTCTCCGTCAGTGTCTCTCTCTCTCTCCCTCTCTCACTCAATCTCTCTCTCTCTCCCTCTCTCACTCAGTCTCTCTCTGTCAGTCTCTCTCTCTCCCTCTCTCACTCAGTCTCTCTCTCTCTCTCTCAGTCTCTCTCTCTCCCTCAGTCTCTCTCTCACTCAGTCCCTCTCTCTCTCTGTCAGTCTCTCTCTCTCCCTCTCTCACTCAGTCTCTCTCTCTCTCTCTCAGTCTCTCTCTCTCCCTCAGTCTCTCTCTCACTCAGTCCCTCTCTCTCTCTGTCAGTCTCTCTCTCTCCCTCTCTCACTCAGTTTCTCTCTCTGTCAGTCTCTCTCTCACTCAGTCTCTCTCTCTCTCCGTCAGTGTCTCTCTCTCTCTCTTACTCAGTCTCTCTCTATCAGTCTCTCTCCCTCTCTCACTCAGTCTCTCTCTATCAGTCTCTCTCCCTCTCTCACTCAGTCTCTCTCTCTGTCAGTCTCTCTCTCTCTCCCTCTCTCACTCAGTCTCTCTCTATCAGTCTCTCTCTCTCTCCCTCTCTCACTCAGTCTCTCTCTCTCTGTCAGTCTCTCTCTCTCTCTCTCCCTCTCTCACTCAGTTTCTCTCTCACTCAGTCTCTCTCTATCAGTCTCTCTCTCTTTCTCTCACTCAGTCTCTCTCTGTCAGTCTCTCTCTCTCTCTCTCACTCAGTCTCTCTCTGTCAGTCTCTCTCTCTCTCTCTCTCACTCAGTCTCTCTCTGTCAGTCTCTCTCTCTCTCCCTCAGTCACTCTCTGTCAGTCTCTCTCTCTCTGTCAGTCTCTCTTTCTCCTTCTCTCTCTCTGTATATATATCAGTTCCTCTCCCCCTTTCTGTGTGTCAGCTCCTCTCTCTGTCTCTGTCGTTTCCTGTTGGCCATCTGTGCGGGGCCTCTCTCTCTCTGACCCCATGAGCTCTCTCTGCAGATGCTGTCTGACCTGCTGAGATTTTCCAGAAGGTTCTGTTCAGCTTTCAGTGGCAGTGAATGTGGGGGAGGGGAAAGTCAGAGACACAGAATGCCTAGGGCGAGTGAATCAAACCAGTTTGAGGGAGAGAGAGAGAGAGAGATACAGAGGGAGAGAGAGGGAGAGAGATACAGAGGGGGAGAGAGAGAGATATACAGAGGGGGAGAGAGGGAAAGAGAGAGAGATACAGAGGGGGAGAGAGAGAGAGAAAGAGAGAGATATACAGAGGGGGAGAGAGAGAGGGAGAAAGAGAGAGATATACAGAGGGAGAGAGAGATGTACAGAGGGGGAGAGAGGGAAAGAGAGAGAGATACAGAGGGGAGAGAGAGGGAAAGAGAGAGAGATACAGAGGGGGAGAGAGAGAGGGAGAAAGAGAGAGATATACAGAGGGAGAGAGAGAGATATACAGAGGGGGAGAGAGGGAAAGAGAGAGAGATACAGAGGGGGAGAGAGGGAAAGAGAGAGAGATACAGAGGGGGATAGAGAGAGAGAGATACAGAGAGAGAGAGAGATACAGAGGGAGAGAGAGAGAGATACAGAGGGGGAGAGAGGGAGAAAGAGAGAGATATACAGAGGGAGAGAGAGAGACATATACAGAGGGGGAGAGAGGGAAAGAGAGAGATATACAGAGGGGGAGAGAGGGAAAGAGAGAGAGAGATACAGAGGGGGAGAGAGAGAGGGAGAAAGAGAGAGATATACAGAGGGAGAGAGAGAGATATATACAGAGGGGGAGAGAGGGAAAGAGAGAGAGATACAGAGGGGGAGAGAGGGAAAGAGAGAGAGATACAGAGGGAGAGAGAGAGAGGGAGAAAGAGAGAGATATACAGAGGGAGGGAGAGAGATATACAGAGGGGGAGAGAGGGAAAGAGAGAGAGATACAGAGGGGGAGAGAGGGAAAGAGAGAGAGATACAGAGGGGGAGAGAGAGAGGGAGAAAGAGAGAGATATACAGAGGGAGAGAGAGAGAGATGTACAGAGGGGGAGAGAGGGAAAGAGAGAGAGATACAGAGGGGAGAGAGAGGGAAAGAGAGAGAGATACAGAGGGGGATAGAGAGAGGGAGAAAGAGAGAGATATACAGAGGGAGAGAGAGAGATATACAGAGGGGGAGAGAGGGAAAGAGAGAGAGATGCAGAGGGGGAGAGAGGGAAAGAGAGAGAGATACAGAGGGGGAGAGAGAGAGGGAGAAAGAGAGAGATACAGAGGGAGAGAGAGAGAGATATACAGAGGGGGAGAGAGGGAAAGAGAGAGAGATACAGAGGGGGAGGGAGGGAAAGAGAGAGAGATACAGAGGGGGAGAGAGAGAGGGAGAAAGAGAGAGATATACAGAGGGAGAGAGAGAGATATATACAGAGAGGGAGAGAGGGAAAGAGAGAGAGATACAGAGGGGGAGAGAGGGAAAGAGAGAGAGATACAGAGAGGGAGAGAGAGAGGGAGAAAGAGAGAGATATACAGAGGGAGAGAGAGAGAGAGATATACAGAGGGGGAGAGAGGGAAAGAGAGAGAGATACAGAAGGGAGAGAGAGGGAAAGAGAGAGAGATACAGAGGGGGAGAGAGAGGGAGAAAGAGAGAGATATACAGAGGGAGAGAGAGAGAGATATACAGAGGGGGAGAGAGGGAAAGAGAGAGATACAGAGGGGGAGAGAGGGAAAGAGAGAGAGATACAGAGGGGGAGAGAGAGAGGGAGAAAGAGAGAGATATACAGAGGGAGAGAGAGAGACATATACAGAGGGGGAGAGAGGGAAAGAGAGAGAGATACAGAGGGGGAGAGAGAGAGGGAGAAAGAGAGAGATATACAGAGGGAGAGAGAGAGAGATATACAGAGGGGGAGAGAGGGAAAGAGAGAGAGATACAGAGGGGGAGAGAGGGAAAGAGAGAGAGATACAGAGGGGGAGAGAGGGAAAGAGAGAGAGATACAGAGGGGGAGAGAGAGAGGGAGAAAGAGAGAGATATACAGAGAGAGAGAGATACAGAGGGGGAGAGAGGGAAAGAGAGAGAGAGATACAGAGGGGGAGAGAGATACAGAGGTAGAAAACAGAGAGGGAGAGAGACAGATATATGGGGGGGAGTGGGGAGAGAGAGAGATATACAGAGAGGGAGAGAGGGAAAGAGAGAGAGAGATACAGAGGGGGAGAGAGGGAAAGAGAGAGAGAGATACAGAGGGGGAGAGAGGGAAAGAGAGAGAGAGATACAGAGAGGGAGAAAGAGAGAGATATACAGAGGGGGAGGAGAGAGAGAGATACAGAGGGGGAGAGAGAGAGAGAGAGATACAGAGAAGGAGAGAGGGAAAGAGAGAGAGATACAGAGGGGGAGAGAGGGAAAGAGAGAGAGATACAGAGAGGGAGAAAGAGAGAGATATACAGAGGGAGAGAGATATATATACAGAGGGGGAGAGAGAGAGAGAGATACAGAGGGAGAGAGAGAGATATATACAGAGGGGGAGAGAGAGAGAGATACAGAGGGGGGAGAGAGAGATACAGAGGGAGAGAGAGAGATATACAGAGGGAGAGAGAGAGAGAGATATACAGAGGGAGAGAGAGAGAGATATACAGAGGGGGGGAGAGGGAAAGAGAGAGAGAGATACAGAGGGGAGAGAGAGAGATACACAGAGGGGGAGAGAGATATACAGAGGGAGAGAGAGAGAGATACACAGAGGAGGCGAGTGAGAGATACAGAGGGGGAGAGAGAGAGAGATATACAGAGGGGGGAGAGAGAGAGATACAGAGGTGGAGAGAGGGAAAGAGAGAGAGAGATACAGAGGGGGAGAGAGAGATATACAGAGGGAGAGAGAGAGAGAGAGAGATACAGAGGGGGAGAGAGAGAGATATATACAGAGGGGGAGAGAGAGATACAGAGGGGGGGAGAGCGAGAGAGAGATACAGAGGGGGGGAGAGAGAGAGATATACAGAGGGGGGGGGGAGAGAGCGAGATACAGAGGGGGGAGAGAGAGAGAGATACAGAGGGGGAGAGAGAGATATACAGAGGGGGAGAGAGGGAAAGAGAGAGAGAGATACAGAGGGGGGGGGGAGAGAGAGAGAGATATACAGAGAAGGAGAGAGAGAGAGATACAGAGGGGGAGAGAGATACAGAGGTAGAAAACAGAGGGAGAGAGACAGAGATATACGGGGGGGGGGAGAGAGAGAGAAAGAGATACAGAGAGGGAAGAGGGAAAGAGAGAGAGAGATACAGAGGGGGAGAGAGGGAAAGAGAGAGAGATACAGAGGGGGAGAGAGATACAGAGGTAGAAAGCAGAGAGGGAGAGAGACAGAGATATACGGGGGGGGTGGGGAGAGAGAGAGATACAGAGAGGGAGAGAGGGAAAGAGAGAGAGAGAGATACACAGAGGGAGAGAGGAAGAGAGATACAGAGATAGAAAACAGAGAGGGAGAGAGAAAGATACAGAGAGGGAGAGAGATACAGAGAGGGAGAGAGAGAGATACAGAGAGGGAGAGAGAGAGATACAGAGAGGGAGAGAGATACAGAGAGGGAGAGAGAGAGATACAGAGAGGGAGAGAGATACAGAGAGGGAGAGAGAGAGATACACAGAGGGGGGAGAGAGAGATATATACAGAGAGGGAGAGAGAGATACGGAGATAGAGAACAGAGTGGGAGAGAGAGAGATACAGAGATAGAAAACAGAAAGGGAAAGGGAGAAGGAGAAATAGAGTACAGAGAGGGAGAGAGGGAGATATAGAGATAGAGAACAGAGAGGGAGGGAGAGATACAGAGAGGGAGAGAGAAATAGATACAGGGGGAGAGAGAGAGATTGATAGCTATGGAGAAAGAGAGAAACACAAAGAGGGAGAGGGGGAAATAGAGGGAGAGAGAGACAGCGGGAGAGAGAGAGAGAGACAGAGGAAGGGAGAGAGATAGATTGATAGATAGGGAGAGAGAGAAAACATAGAGAGGGAAAGAGAAATAGACAGAAGAGGAGAGAGATAGAGGAAGAAAGAAAATCTGAGAAGGAGAGAGAGATAGACAGAGGGGGAGAAAGAGAGAGAGACAGGGAGATACAGACAGAGGGAGGGAGAGAGAGGTAGATAGGGAAAGAGAGAGGAAAACAGAGAAGAAGAGAGAGATATAGAGAGGGAGAGAGAGATAGAGGGAGAGAGAAAAACAGGGAGAGAGAGATAGACAGGGATAGAGAGAGACAGGCAGACAGGAAGAGAGAGACAGAGGGAGGGACAGAGAGAGAAACACAGAGAGAGAGAGACAGAGGGGGAGAGAGAGATTGACAGAGGGAGAGATAGACAGAAGGGAAGAGAGACAGGGAGGGGGGAGAGAAGAAAGATAGATCGGGAAAGAGAGAAAAACAGCAAAGGGTAGAGAGATAGACAGAGGCAGAGAGACAGAGGGATAGAGAGAAAAACAGAGGGATAGAAAGACAGAGAGGAAGAGAGAGAGAGACAGGAAAGAAGAGAGAGATAGAAAGCGAGAGACAGAGATGGAGGGAGAGAGAGAATAGCGAGAGAGCGAGAGAAAAACAGACAGAGAGAACAGAGAGGCAGAGAGAGATAGGGAGAGGGAAAGAAAAACAAAGGGGGAGAGAGACACACACACACACAAAGGGAGACAGAAAAAGAAAGTGCTAGAGGGAGAGAGAGAGACAGAGAGTTACAATGTCAGCACAAGTTAATCCCAGAGCCCATGACCCAGAATGTACATTTGTTTCTGCCTCTCTATATTTCTGTGTCCGACTTTGTCCCTCCACCCCACCCCATCAGTCTTTCCAATCACCCCCCACCGACACCCAAGTCCTTCCCAGCCCTCTCTGCTTCCAGCGTCAATGGTTATAATTCCTGCAGTTTCTCTTTTGGGAATGTTCCTGTTGCACTCTCAGGCAGTGCAACTCCAGGTGCGATGGTCAAATAGTTCCCCAGCCGAGGGTCGCCTTTCAGGGACGTATCTGCCTTGCTTTCTGTTCCCCCGCCTTTGATTAAAGAAGATATCGTAGAAACCCAACAGTGTACAACGAGGCCATTCTGCCCACCGAATCCACACTGACCCTCCAAAGAGCATCCCAGCCACACCCACCTGAAGGCCTGCGTTTGCCACAGCCAATCCACCCTAACCTGCACATCCCTGAACACTATGGGTAATTTAGCATGGCCAATCCACCCTAACCTACACATCCATGAGCACTATGGGTAATTTAGCATGGCCAATCCACCCTAACCTACACATCCCTGAACACTATGGGGTAATTTAGCATGGCCAATCCACCCTAAACTACACAACCCGGAACACGATGGGTAATTTAGCATGGCCAATCCACCCTAACCTACACATCCCTGAACACTATGGGTAATTTAGCATGGCCAAACCACCCTAACCTACACATCCCAGGGCACTATGGGGTAATTTAGCATGGCCAATCCACCCTAACCTGCACATCCCTGAGCACTATGGGTAATTTGCCATGGCCAATCCACCCTAACCTGCACATCCCTGAGCACTATGGGTAATTGAGCATGGCCAATCCACCCTAACCTGCACATCCCTGAGCACTATGGGTAATTTAGCATGGCCAATCCACCCTAACCTGCACATCCCTGAACACTATGGGTAATTTAGTATGGCCAATCCACCCTAACCTACACATCCCTGAGCACTATGGGTAATTTAGCACGGCCAATCCACCCTTACCTACACATCCCTGAACACTATGGGGTAATTTAGCATGGTCAATCCACCCTAACCTACACATCCCTGAACACTATGGGGTAATTTAGCATGGCCAATCCACCCTAACCTACACATCCCTGAGCACTATGGGTAATTTAGCATGGTCAATCCACCCTAACCTACACATCCCTGA
>NW_028270307.1:105000-116922 GCF_037043375.1 Chiloscyllium plagiosum | reverse complement strand
CCCAGGAACGTCACACTGACCCCAGCGTGGAATCTTCGAATCCCTGCAGTGTGGACAAAGGCCATTCAGCCCATCAGGTCCACACCAACCCCACTGAAAGGCATCCTGCCCAGTCCCACCATCTCACCCTCTTCCGGTAACCCTGCACGGCCAATCCCACCCTAACCTACACATCCCTGGGCACTACGGGACAATTTCCCCACGGCCAACCCACTCTAACCTGCACATCCCTGGGCACTACGGGACAATTTCCCCACGGCCAACCCACCCTAACCTACACATCCCTGGGCACTACGGGACAATTTCCCCACGGCCAACCCACTCTAACCTACACATCCCTGGGCACTACGGGGACAATTTCCCCACGGCCAATCCACCCTAACCTACACATCCCTGGGCACTACGGGACAATTTCCCCACGGCCAACCCACCCTAACCTACACATCCCTGGGCACTACGGGGACAATTTCCCCACGGCCAATCCACCCTAACCTACACATCCCTGGGCACTACGGGACAATTTCCCCACGGCCAACCCACTCTAACCTGCACATCCCTGGGCACTACGGGACAATTTCCCCACGGCCAACCCACCCTAACCTACACATCCCTGGGCACTACGGGGACAATTTCCCCACGGCCAATCCACCCTAACCTACACATCCCTGGGCACTACGGGACAATTTCCCCACGGCCAATCCACCCTAACCTGCACATCCCTGGGCACTACGGGACAATTTCCCCACGGCCAATCCACCCTAACCTGCACATCCCTGGGCACTACGGGACAATTTACCCCACGGCCGATCCCACCCTAACCTGCACATCCCTGGGCACTACGGGACAATTTCCCCACGGCCGATCCCACCCTAACCAAACGTACACGGCCTTGGGAAGAGTGTTCACATGCCGCACGGGACGTTCGTGCTGCTCGCTGCGTTCTAAACAGGGCAGCGTGTTGTGAGCTGATGGGGGGAGGGAGTTTTTGGGATGGTTGGGTCGGAGCATGGAACCGTGGGAGGGGGAGGCTGAGTTGCAGCCTCTGTGCTGATCACCCACGTCTCTGCCCACAGCCTGACCTACGTGCTGTACGCCCTCTTCACCGCCCTGCACCTCTACGCCAATTACCGGGCCGTCCGCAGCGTGGTGATGTGCACGCTAAACCAGGCGCGCCTCCGGCTCCTGGTGAGCGACTTCCTGAGGTTTGGAACGGTGCCAGCTCCTGCCGCAGTTAATTCCCGGGAACCTCTGCTTCCAGGTCAGCGCCGAGGGAGCCCCGCACTGTGGGAGGGTCAGCGCCGAGGGAGCCCCGCACTGTGGGAGGGTCAGCGCTGAGGGAGCCCGGCACTGTGGGAGGGTCAGTGCTGAGGGAGCCCCGCACTGTGGGAGGGTCAGTGCTGAGGGAGCCCCGCACTGTGGGAGGGTCAGTGCTGAGGGAGCCCCGCACTGTGGGAGGGTCAGTGCTGAGGGAGCCCCGCACTGTGGGAGGGTCAGCGCCGAGGGAGCCCCGCACTGTGGGAGGGTCAGTGCTGAGGGAGCCCCGCACTGTGGGAGGGTCAGTGCTGAGGGAGCCCCGCACAGTGGGAGGGTCAGTGCTGAGGGAGCCCCGCACTGTGGGAGGGTCAGTGCTGAGGGAGCCCCGCACTGTGGGAGGGTCAGTGCCGAGGGAGCCCCGCACTGTGGGAGGGTCAGTGCTGAGGGAGGGTCAGCGCTGAGGGAGCCCCGCACTGTGGGAGGGTCAGTGCTGAGGGAGCCCCGCACTGTGGGAGGGTCAGTGCTGAGGGAGCCCCGCACTGTGGGAGGGTCAGTGCTGAGGGAGCCCCGCGCTGTGGGAGGGTCAGTGCTGAGGGAGCCCCGCGCTGTGGGAGGGTCAGTGCTGAGGGAGTCCCGCGCTGTGGGAGGGTCAGTGCTGAGGGAGTCCCGCGCTGTGGGAGGGTCAGTGCTGAGGGAGCCCCGCACTGTGGGAGGGTCAGCGCTGAGGGAACCCCGCACTGTGGGAGGGTCAGTGCCGAGGGAGCCCCGCACTGTGGGAGGGTCAGTGCTGAGGGAGCCCCGCACTGTGGGAGGGTCAGTGCCGAGGGAGCCCCGCACTGTGGGAGGGTCAGTGCTGAGGGAGCCCCGCACAGTGGGAGGGTCAGTGCTGAGGGAGCCCCGCACTGTGGGAGGGTCAGTGCTGAGGGAGCCCCGCACTGTGGGAGGGTCAGTGCTGAGGGAGCCCCGCACTGAGGGAGGGTCAGTGCTGAGGGAGCCCCGCACTGTGGGAGGGTCAGTGCTGAGGGAGCCCCGCACTGTGGGAGGGTCAGTGCTGAGGGAGCCCCGCACTGTGGGAGGGTCAGTGCTGAGGGAGCCCCGCACTGTGGGAGGATCAGTGCTGAGGGAGCCCCGCACTGTGGGAGGGTCAGTGCCGAGGGAGCCCCGCACTGTGGGAGGGTCAGCGCTGAGGGAGCCCCGCACTGTGGGAGGGTCAGTGCCGAGGGAGTCCCGCACTGTGGGAGGGTCAGTGCTGAGGGAGCCCCGCACTGTGGGAGGGTCAGCGCTGAGGGAGCCCCGCACTGTGGGAGGGTCAGGGCCGAGGGAGCCCCGCACTGTGGGAGGGTCAGTGCTGAGGGAGCCCCGCACTGTGGGAGGGTCAGTGCCGAGGGAGCCCCGCACTGTGGGAGGGTCAGCGCTGAGGGAGCCCCGCACTGTGGGAGGGTCAGTGCTGAGGGAGCCCCGCACTGAGGGAGGGTCAGCGCTGAGGGAGCCCCGCACTGTGGGAGGGTCAGTGCTGAGGGAGCCCCGCACTGTGGGAGGGTCAGCTCTGAGGGAGCCCCGCACTGTGGGAGGGTCAGGGCCGAGGGAGCCCCGCACTGTGGGAGGGTCAGTGCTGAGGGAGCCCCGCACTGTGGGAGGGTCAGTGCTGAGGGAGCCCCGCACTGTGGGAGGGTCAGTGCTGAGGGAGCCCCGCACTGTGGGAGGGTCAGTGCCGAGGGAGCCCCGCACTGTGGGAGGGTCAGCGCTGAGGGAGCCCCGCACTGTGGGAGGGTCAGTGCTGAGGGAGGGAGCCCCGCACTGTGGGAGGGTCAGCGCTGAGGGAGGGAGCCCCGCACTGTGGGAGGGTCAGTGCTGAGGGAGGGAGCCCCGCACTGTGGGATGGTCAGGGCCGAGGGAGCCCCGCACTGTGGGAGGGTCAGCGCTGAGGGAGCCCCGCACTGTGGGAGGGTCAGTGCTGAGGGAGCCCTGCACTGTGGGAGGGTCAGTGCTGAGGGAGGGAGCCCCGCACTGTGGGAGGGTCAGTGCTGAGGCAGGGAGCCCCGCACTGTGGGAGGGTCAGTGCTGAGGGAGCCCTGCACTGTGGGAGGGTCAGTGCTGAGGGAGGGAGCCCCGCACTGTGGGAGGGTCAGCGCTGAGGGAGCCCCGCACTGTGGGAGGGTCAGTGCTGAGGGAGGGAGCTCCGCACTGTGGGAGGGTCAGTGCTGAGGCAGGGAGCCCCGCACTGTGGGAGGGTCAGCGCTGAGGGAGCCCCGCACTGTGGGAGGGTCAGTGCTGAGGGAGGGAGCCCCGCACTGTGGGAGGGTCAGCGTTGAGGGAGCCCCGCACTGTGGGAGGGTCAGCGCTGAGGGAGCCCCGCACTGTGGGAGGGTCAGCGCCGAGGGAGCCCCGCACTATGGGAGGGTCAGTGCTGAGGGAGCCCCGCTCTGTGGGAGGGTCAGTGCTGAGGGAGCCCCGCACTGTGGGAGGGTCAGTGCTGAGGGAGCCCCGCACTGTGGGAGGGTCAGTGCTGAGGGAGCCCCGCACTGTGGGAGGGTCAGTGCTGAGGGAGCACCGCACTGTGGGAGGGTCAGTGCTGAGGGAGCCCCGCACTGTGGGAGGGTCAGCGCTGAGGGAGCCCCGCACTGTGGGAGGGTCAGTGCCGAGGGAGCCCCGCACTGTGGGAGGGTCAGCGCTGAGAGAGCCCCGCACTGTGGGAGGGTCAGTGCCGAGGGAGCCCCGCACTGTGGGAGGGTCAGTGCTGAGGGAGCCCCGCACTGTGGGAGGGTCAGCGCTGAGGGAGCCCCGCACTGTGGGAGGGTCAGCGCTGAGGGAACCCCGCACTGTGGGAGGGTCAGTCACTTTTGCTGCTTTCTGTTTTTCCCACAGAGTTCCGACAGAGTCTCAATATTGAACTGGGAGCTCCTCTCAACACCATCATACACAGGTCAGTATATCAGACCCCCACCCCCGACCCCAGTCTGTAACTCCCTCCCCGTGGGGAGCTGTTATTCTGTATATAAACCCCCCGAACCCCTCGATTAGATTCCAGTCTGTAACTCCCTCCCTGGGGAGCTGTTATTCTGTATATAAACCCCCCCGAACCCCTCGATTAGATTCCAGTCTGTAACTCCCTCCCCGTGGGGAGCTGTTATTCTGTATATAAACCCCCCCGAACCCCTCGATTAGATTCCACTCTGTAACTCCCTCCCGGGGAGCTGTTATTCTGTATATAAACCCCCCCGAACCCCTCGATTAGATTCCAGTCTGTAACTCCCTCCCGGGGAGCTGTTATTCTGTATATAAACCCCCCCGAACCCCTCGATTAGATTCCAGTCTGTAACTCCCTCCCGGGGAGCTGTTATTCTGTATATAAACCCCCCCGAACCCCTCGATTAGATTCCACTCTGTAACTCCCTCCCGGGGAGCTGTTATTCTGTATATAAACCCCCCCGAACCCCTCGATTAGATTCCACTCTGTAACTCCCTCCCTGGGGAGCTGTTATTCTGTATATAAACCCCCCGAACCCCTCGATTAGATTCCAGTCTGTAACTCCCTCCCCGGGGGAGCTGTTATTCTGTTTATAAACCCCCCTGAACTCCTCGATTAGATTCCAGTCTGTAACTCCCTCCCCGGGGGAAGCTGTTATTCTGTATATAAATTCCCCGAACCCCTTGGTTAGATTCCTCACCTTGCGTCTGTGTTTACTCTTTGTGTCACTCTGTGACGTGCTCCCTCTCCCCTTTGTCCTCAGTATTTTCGACTACCAGAGAGTATTGGAAAACAACTCCAAAAACTATTTACTGGGATTGAACAAGAGGACAGGTATGTAAAAGGTCAACTCTGGGGAAAGGACAGTGTATCTAACACACCCCGGTCCCAGAGAGGGAGGGGGGAAAGGACAGTGTATCTAACACACCCCGGTCCCAGAGAGAGGGGGGAAAGGACAGTGTATCTAACACACCCCGGTCCCAGAGAGAGAGGGGGGAAAGGACAGTGTATCTAACACACCCCGGTCCCAGAGAGAGAGGGAGGAAAGGACAGTGTATCTAACACACCCCGGTCCCAGAGCGAGAGGGGGAAAGGACAGTGTATCTAACACACCCCGGTCCCAGAGAGAGAGAGGGGGGAAAGGACAATGTATCTAACACACCCCGGTCCCAGAGAGAGAGGGGGGAAAGGACAGTGTATCTAACACACCCCGGTCCCAGAGAGAGAGAGGGGGGAACGGACAGTGTATCTAACACACCCCGGTCCCAGAGAGAGAGAGGGGGGAACGGACAGTGTATCTAACACACCCCGGTCCCAGAGAGAGAGGGGGGGAAAGGACAGTGTATCTAACACACCCCGGTCCCAGAGAGAGAGAGAGGGGAAAGGACAGTGTATCTAACACACCCTGGTCCCAGAGAGAGAGAGAGACAGGGGGGAAAGGACAGTGTATCTAAAACACCCCGGTCCCAGAGAGAGAGAGGGGGGAAAGGACAGTGTATCTAACAGACCCCGGTCCCAGAGAGAGAGGGGAAAGGACAGTGTATCTAACACACCCCGGTCCCAGAGAGAGAGAGGGGAAAGGACAGTGTATCTAACACACCCCGGTCCCAGAGAGAGAGAGGGGAAAGGACAGTGTATCTAACACACCCCGGTCCCAGAGAGAGAGAGAGGGGGAAAGGACAGTGTATCTAACAGACCCCGGTCCCAGAGAGAGAGGGGGGAAAGGACAGTGTATCTAACACACCCCGGTCCCAGAGAGAGGGGGGGGAAAGGACAGTGTATCTAACACACCCCGGTCCCAGAGAGAGAGAGGGGGGGAAAGGACAGTGTATCTAACACACCCCGGTCCCAGAGAGAGGGGGGAAAGGACAGTGTATCTAACACCCCCCGGTCCCAGAGAGAGGGGGGAAAGGACAGTGTATCTAACACACCCCGGTCCCAGAGAGAGGGGGGAAAGGTCAGTGTATCTAACACACCCCGGTCCCAGAGAGAGAGGGGGGAAAGGACAGTGTATCTAACACCCCCCGGTCCCAGAGAGAGGGGGAAAAGGACAGTGTATCTAACACACCCCGGTCCCAGAGAGAGAGGGGGGAAAGGACAGTGTATCTAACACACCCCGGTCCCAGAGAGAGAGAGAGGGGAAAGGACAGTGTATCTAACACACCCCGGTCCCAGAGAGAGGGGGGAAAGGACAGTGTATCTAACACACCCCGGTCCCAGAGAGAGAGAGGGGAAAGGACAGTGTATCTAACACACTCCGGTCCCAGACAGAGAGAGGGGGGAAAGGACAGTGTATCTAACACACCCCGGTCCCAGAGAGAGAGAGAGAGGGGAAAGGACAGTGTATCTAACACACCCCGGTCCCAGAGAGAGAGAGAGGGGGGAAAGGACAGTGTATCTAACAGACCCCGGTCCCAGAGAGAGAGGGGGGAAAGGACAGTGTATCTAACACACCCCGGTCCCAGAGAGAGAGAGAGTGGGGGGAATGGACAGTGTATCTAACACACCCCGGTCCCAGAGAGAGAGGGGGGAAAGGACAGTGTATCTAACACACCCCGGTCCCAGAGAGAGAGAGAGGGGGGGAAAGGACAGTGTATCTAACACACCCCGGTCCCAGAGAGAGAGGGGGGAAAGTACAGTGTATCTAACACCCCCCGGTCCCAGAGAGAGGGGGGAAAGGACAGTGTATCTAACACACCCCGGTCCCAGAGAGAGGGGGGAAAGGTCAGTGTATCTAACACACCCCGGTCCCAGAGAGAGAGGGGGGAAAGGACAGTGTATCTAACACCCCCCGGTCCCAGAGAGAGGGGGGAAAGGACAGTGTATCTAACACACCCCGGTCCCAGAGAGAGAGGGGGGAAAGGACAGTGTATCTAACACACCCCGGTCCCAGAGAGAGAGAGGGGAAAGGACAGTGTATCTAACACACCCCGGTCCCAGAGAGAGAGAGGGGGGAAAGGACAGTGTATCTAACACACCCCGGTCCCAGAGAGAGAGAGAGGGGGGAAAGGACAGTGTATCTAACAGACCCCGGTCCCAGAGAGAGAGGGGGGAAAGGACAGTGTATCTAACACACCCCGGTCCCAGAGAGAGAGAGAGGGGGGGGAAAGGACAGTGTATGTGACAGGCCCCGGTCGCTCCGCGATGTTGCTGTGATGTGTGACCGCTCCCTGCACTGAGCTCCGTTCTGCTGGTAGGGGTGGTGTCCATCTCGCTCAGGGAGGGAGCTGAGAGTGCCGACATGATCCAGGCTGGATTCCACGCCGAGATCTTACAGCATCTCCTGCACAGCGATGTCCACGCGTTTGAGGTGGGCCGTCCGACCTTCCCTCGTCTCCAGAAGATGGCCACATCTGGTGAGCCGCAGACCCCTTCCCCTTCTCCCCCTTCCCTCAGACTGCGACTTCCCCTCTCATCTGTCTGCTGGGCAGTGGGGGGGGCGGTGGGAATTCCGATCTCGCCAAAACATGTTGTACCCTTAGGACTGTGGGGATTCTCTGGGGGAAACACTAAGGGGATTGAGGGTGAGTGTGAGAGACTGGGAGATGGATAGATTGTTGGGGGGAGACACTGAGGGACACGGGGAGAGTGTGGGAGACTGGGAGATGGATAGATTGTTGGGGGGGGAGACACTGAGGGACATGGGGAGAGTGAGGGAGACTGGGAGATGGATAGATTGTTGGGGGGAGACACTGAGGGACACGGGGAGAGTGTGGGAGACTGGGAGATGGATAGATTGTTGGGGGGAGACACTGAGGGACACGGGGAGAGTGTGAGAGACTGGGAGATGGATAGATTGTTGGGGGGAGACACTGAGGGAAACGGGGAGAGTGTGGGAGACTGGGAGATGGATAGATTGTTGGGGGGAGACACTGAGGGACACGGGGAGAGTGCAGGAGACTGGGAGATGGATAGATTGTTGGGGGGAGACACTGAGGGACACGGGGAGAGTGTGGGAGACTGGGAGATGGATAGATTGTTGGGGGGAGACACTGAGGGACACGGGGAGAGTGAGGGAGACTGGGGGATGGATAGATTGTTGGGGGGAGACACTGAGGTACACGGGGAGAGTGCGGGAGACTGGGAGATGGATATATTGTTGGGGGAGACACTGAGGGACACGGGGAGAGTGAGGGAGACTGGGAGATGGATAGATTGTTGGGGGGAGAGACACTGAGGGACACAGGGAGAGTGTGGGAGACTGGGAGATGGATAGATTGTTGGGGGGAGACACTGAGGGACGGGGGAAGAGTGTGGGAGACTGGGAGATGGATAGATTGTTGGGGGGAGACACTGAGGGACACGGGGAGAGTGAGGGAGACTGGGAGATGGATAGATTGTTGGGGGGGTGACACTGAGGGACGGGGGAAGAGTGTGGGAGACTGGGAGATGGATAGATTGTTGGGGGGAGACACTGAGGGACACGGGGAGAGTGAGGGAGACTGGGAGATGGATAGATTGTTGGGGGGGTGACACTGAGGGACACAGGGAGAGTGTGGGAGACTGGGAGATGGATAGATTGTTGGGGGGGAGAGACACTGAGGGACACGGGGAGAGTGCGGGAGACTGGGAGATGGATAGATTGTTGGGGGGGAGACACTGAGGGACATGGGGAGAGTGCGGGAGACTGGGAGATGGATAGATTGTTGGGGGGGAGACACTGAGGGACACGGGGAAAGTGTGGGAGACTGGGACATGGATAGATTGTTGGGGAGAGACACTGAGGGACGCGGGGAGAGTGCGGGAGACTGGGAGATGGATAGATTGTTGGAGGGGGGGAGACACTGAGGTACACGGGGAGAGTGAGGGAGACTTGGAGATGGATAGATTGTTGGGGGAGACACTGAGGGACACGGGGAGAGTGCGGGAGACTGGGAGATGGATAGATTGTTGGGGGTGACACTGAGGGGTACGGGGAGAGTGCGGGAGACTGGGAGATGGATAGATTGTTGGGGGGGAGACACTGAGGGACACGGGGAGAGTGTGGGAGACTGGGAGATGGATAGATTGTTGGGGGAGACACTGAGGGACACGGGGAGAGTGCGGGAGACTGGGAGATGGATAGATTGTTGGGGGTGACACTGAGGGGCACGGGGAGAGTGCGAGAGACTGGGAGATGGATAGATTGTTGTGGGGGAGACACTGAGGGACACGGGGAGAGTGTGGGAGACTGGGAGATGGATAGATTGTTGGGGGGAGACACTGAGGGACACGGGGAGAGTGTGGGAGACTGGGAGATGGATAGATTGTTGGGGGGAGACACTGAGGGACACGGGGAGAGTGTGGGAGACTGGGAGATGGATAGATTGTTGGGGAGAGACACTGAGGGACACGGGGAGAGTGCGGGAGACTGGGAGATGGATAGATTGTTGGGGAGACACACTGAGGGACACGGGGAGAGTGTGGGAGACTGGGAGATGGATAGATTGTTGGGGGGAGACACTGAGGTACATGGGGAGAGTGAGGGAGACTGGGAGATGGATAGATTGTTGGGGCGAGACATTGAGGGACACGGGGAGAGTGTGGGAGACTGGGAGATGGATAGATTGTTGGGGGGAGACACTGAGGGACATGGGGAGAGTGAGGGAGACTGGGAGATGGATTGATTGTTGGGGGGAGACACTGAGGTACACGGGGAGAGTGCGGGTGACTGGGGGATGAATAGATTGTTGGGGGGAGACACTGAGGTACACGGGGAGAGTGAGGGAGACTGGGAGATGGATAGATTGTTGGGGGGGGAGACACTGAGGGACACGGGGAGAGTGAGGGAGACTGGGGGATGGATAGATTGTTGGGGGGAGACACTGAGGTACACGGGGCGAGTGAGGGAGACTGGGAGATGGATAGATTGTTGGGGGGAGACACTGAGGGACATGGGGAGAGTGAGGGAGACTGGGAGATGGATAGATTGTTGTGGGGGGAGACACTGAGGTACACGGGGCGAGTGAGGGAGACTGGGAGATGGATAGATTGTTGGGGGGAGACACTGAGGGACACGGGGAGAGTGTGGGAGACTGGGAGATGGATAGATTGTTGGGGGGAGACACTGAGGGACACGGGGAGAGTGCGGGAGACTGGGAGATGGATAGATTGTTGGGGGTACACACTGAGGGACACGGGGAGAGTGAGGGAGACTGGGAGATGGATAGATTGTTGGGGGGAGACACTGAGGGACACGGGGAGAGTGCGGGAGACTGGGAGATGGATAGATTGTTGGGGGGAGACACTGAGGGACACGGGGAGAGTGTGGGAGACTGGGAGATGGATAGATTGTTGGGGGGGAGACACTGAGGGACACGGGGAGAGTGTGGGAGACTGGGAGATGGATAGATTGTTGGGGGGAGACACTGAGGGACACGGGGAGAGTGCGGGAGACTGGGAGATGGATAGATTGTTGGGGGGGAGACACTGAGGGACACGGGGAGAGTGAGGGAGACTGGGGGATGGATAGATTGTTGGGGAGAGACACTGAGGGACACGGGGAGAGTGCGGGAGACTGGGAGATGGATAGATTGTTGGGGGGGAGACACTGAGGGACACGGGGAGAGTGAGGGAGACTGGGGGATGGATAGATTGTTGGGGAGAGACACTGAGGGACACGGGGAGAGTGTGGGAGACTGGGAGATGGATAGATTGTTGGGGGGAGACACTGAGGGACACGGGGAGAGTGCGGGAGACTGGGAGATGGATAGATTGTTGGGGGTACACACTGAGGGACACGGGGAGAGTGAGGGAGACTGGGAGATGGATAGATTGTTGGGGGGAGACACTGAGGGACACGGGGAGAGTGCGGGAGACTGGGAGATGGATAGATTGTTGGGGGGAGACACTGAGGGACACGGGGAGAGTGTGGGAGACTGGGAGATGGATAGATTGTTGGGGGGGAGACACTGAGGGACACGGGGAGAGTGTGGGAGACTGGGAGATGGATAGATTGTTGGGGGGAGACAGTGAGGGACACGGGGAGAGTGCGGGAGACTGGGAGATGGATAGATTGTTGGGGGGGAGACACTGAGGGACACGGGGAGAGTGAGGGAGACTGGGGGATGGATAGATTGTTGGGGAGAGACACTGAGGGACACGGGGAGAGTGCGGGAGACTGGGAGATGGATAGATTGTTGGGGGGGAGACACTGAGGGACACGGGGAGTGTGTGGGAGACTGGGAGATGGATAGATTGTTGGGGGGAGACACTGAGGGACATGGGGAGAGTGTGGGAGACTGGGAGATGGATAGATTGTTGGGGGGAGACACTGAGGTACATGGGGAGAGTGAGGGAGACTGGGAGATGGATAGATTGTTGGGGCGAGACATTGAGGGACACGGGGAGAGTGTGGGAGACTGGGAGATGGATAGATTGTTGGGGGGAGACACTGAGGGACATGGGGAGAGTGAGGGAGACTGGGAGATGGATAGATTGTTGGGGGGAGACACTGAGGGACACGGGGAGAGTGCGGGAGACTGGGGGATGAATAGATTGTTGGGGGGAGATACTGAGGTACACGGGGAGAGTGAGGGAGACTGGGAGATGGATAGATTGTTGGGGGGGGAGACACTGAGGGACATGGGGAGAGTGCGGGAGACTGGGAGACGGATAGATTGTTGGGGGGGAGACACTGAGGGACACGGGGAGAGTGCGGGAGACTGGGAGATGGATAGATTGTTGGGGGGAGACACTGAGGGACACGGGGAGAGTGCGGG
>NW_028270307.1:42500-100000 GCF_037043375.1 Chiloscyllium plagiosum | reverse complement strand
GAGCAGCTCCGCCGTGGGGACACTGGGGGGCCTCCTCCGCCGTGGGGACACTGAGCAGCTCCGCCGTGGGGACACAGCAGCTCCGCCGTGGGGACACAGCAGCTCCGCCGTGGGGACACTGGGGGGCCTCCTCCGCCGTGGGGACACTGAGCAGCTCCGCCGTGGGGACACTGAGCAGCTCCGCCGTGGGGACACTGAGCAGCTCCGCCGTGGGGACACTGAGCAGCTCCATGGAGCCCGGGGAGGGGGCGGAACGGTCGAGCGGGGGAGGTTCTTCCGCCCGGAAGTCGCGGTGGGGGGGAGAGGGGGACGGACCGGAAGTGACCCGACGGGACCGGAAGCCGCGACGAGGGACCGGCAGAGGGGACGGACCCTCCCGGGAGCGGCGATGGCGGGAACTGGCGGAGCCGCGGAGTGTCCCCACGGCGGAGGAGACCCCCAGTGTCCCCACGGCGGAGGAGACCCCCAGTGTCCCCACGGCGGAGGAGACCCCCAGTGTCCCCACGGTGGAGCTGAACCCCAGTGTCCCCACGGCGGAGGAGACCCCCAGTGTCCCCACGGCGGAGCTGAACCCCAGTGTCCCCACGGCGGAGGAGACCCCCAGTGTCCCCACGGCGGAGCTGAACCCCAGTGTCCCCACGGCGGAGGAGACCCCCAGTGTCCCCACGGTGGAGCCGAACCCCAGTGTCCCCACGGCGGAGGAGACCCCCAGCGCCCCCACGGCGGAGGAGAACCCCAGTGCCCCCCTGGCGGAGCTGCGCAGTGTCCCCACGGCGGAGGAGACCCCCAGTGTCCCCACGGCGGAGGAGACCCCCAGTGTCCCCCTGGCGGAGCTGCGCGGTGTCCCCACGGCGGAGGAGACCCCCAGTGTCCCCACGGCGGAGGAGAACCCCAGCGCCCCCCTGGCGGAGCTGCGCGGTGTCCCCACGGCGGAGGAGACCCCCAGTGTCCCCACGGCGGAGGAGACCCCCAGCGCCCCCCTGGCGGAGCTGCGCGGTGTCCCCACGGCGGAGCGGGCACCCGCGGGGGCCCCCGGAGGAGGAAGGGGCAGCGTCCGTTTGACTTTAGCCAGCACGGGCGGCGTCGGGTGGCCCTGAGGCTGGCCTACCTGGGCTGGGGTTACCAGGGCTTCGCCAGCCAGGAGAACACACCCAACACGGTGGAGGAGAGGCTGTTCGAGGCCCTGCTCAAGACCCGGCTGGTGGAGAGCCGTCAGAACGCCAGCTACCACCGCAGCGGGCGCACCGACAAGGGGGTCAGCGCCTTCGGGCAGGTGAGAGGGGGAAAACCTCATAACCCCCCCACCCCTGTACTGGCCCTGTCTCTGGGACAGTGTAGAGGGAGCTTTCCCCTGTATCTGACCCCGTGCTGTCCCTGTCCATGGGATGGGGGGACAGTGTAGAGGGAGCTTTACTCTGTATCTAACCCCGTGCTGTCCCTGGGATGGGGGTGACAGTGTAGAGGGAGCTTTACTCTGTATCTAACCCCGTGCTGTCCCTGTCCCTGGGATGGGGGGACAGTGTAGAGGGAGCTTTACTCTGTATCTAACCCCGTGCTGTCCCTGTCCCTGGGATGGGGGGACAGTGTAGAGGGAGCTTTACTCTGTATCTGACCCCGTGCTGTCCCTGTCCCTGGGATGGGGGGACAGTGTAGAGGGAGCTTTACTCTGTATCTAACCCCGTGCTGTCCCTGTCCCTGGGATGGGGGGACAGTGTAGAGGGAGCTTTACTCTGTATCTAACCCCGTGCTGTCCCTGTCCCTTGGATGGGGGGGGGGACAGTGTAGAGGGAGCTTTACTTTGTATCTAACCTCATGCTGTCCCTGTCCCTGGGATGGGGGGACAGTGTAGAGGGAGCTTTACTCTGTATCTAACCCTGTCCCTGGGATGGGGGGACAGTGTAGAGGGAGCTTTACTCTGTATCTAACCCCGTGCTGTCCCTGTCCCTGGGATGGGGGGGACAGTGTTGAGGGAGCTTTACTCTGTATCTAACCCCGTGCTGTCCCTGTCCCTGGGCTGGTGGGGAAAGTGTAGAGGGAGCTTTACTCTGTATCTAACCCCGTGCTGTCCCTGGGATGGGGGGGACAGTGTAGAGGGAGCTTTACTCTGTATCTAACCCCGTGCTGTCCCTGTCCCTGGGCTGCGGTGGCAGAGCAGTGTAGAGGGAGCTTTACCCTCCAGCCCAAACAGCAGTAAACTGCACTCATCCCGTTGTCCCACCCATGACCCTGGCATTTGAACAGCCCATCGAGATCCCCCCTTAAACTTTGCCTTCATCCCTCACCTGCCCCCCCCCCCCCCAAGTCAGGCCGCACTTTCCACACGCAGTACCGCCTCGAACTTAATCTGTTCCCAACTGGAAAGTTTGCGAACTGAATCAATTTTTCCCATTTGAATTAATATAATTCCAATTGATCCGTTCCCCGGCCCCGAGGACCTACTTTTTTAAACGTGATTTCGCCATGTCGTACTGCTGAGCGAGATCAGATACGCGAGCACCATTCCCGTGCTTAGCTGTTATTTCCTCCTTCGCTTCCGCAGCTTCTTAGCACCACTGTCGCTCCCGCTTCTCACTTTCTTGGGCGCCATAATGAGGGCTAATTTAACGCAAAGAAGAAAAAAAAAAACAAGTGCCAGAATGCTTAGATGCTCACAGCGGGCGCCGAAGACGAAGTGAATGAGATCACGCCAGGCCAGAGAGCTTTTGCGTTAGAAGCGCGCGTAGCAAACCCCGAACTCTGAAACCGCGTGGTTGCCCACGGGCGTTTTTGAGATCGTAGCTTGAACTTCGTACGTGCGTTGGAGCAAAGTTTTGACGTACCACCCTGTTCGTAAACCGGTTTGTTCGTGAACGGGGCCGTTCGTACGTCGAGGCGCGACTGTGTCTGCGTCCAAGGACTCTTTCCCGGATCTCCTCACCTTAAGCTTGCGCCTTCTGGTCCGAGACCCGCCGTCTGCCAACGGGGTTGGGGTTTGGTGGGGAGCGGGACCATGCCCCTGTCCCGATGTGGCGCACCTCAGTCGGATAGCCCTTCCTCAGCCTCCCTCAGTGGGGGGGGGGGGAGGCGAACCCCAGCATCTCCCTCCCTCAGTAGACCTCCCGCAAGGCGTCTCCTCGGGCCGACAGCGCGGGAGGAACTGTTGGGTTTGCCATCGTTCTAACCGATAGGAGTGTGGGAGGTTTGCGTATGACGCCAAAACCCAGTGCCACGTTCGTCTTGTATTTAAGACGGGGACAGCTGGGTTCTGGAGCTTCAAGAGTTGGGAAACCTATCAGTCGATGGGCTGAGCGGCCTAACTTCTGCTCTTATGGTCTTAAGGTTGGTGGGGTAGTGGACAGAGAGATCGTGGTCAATTGGGTAAATGCGCTGAGGAATGGCAGATGGAGTTTAATTTGGATAAACGCAAGGCCTTGCAATTTTGGTAAAACTAACTGATACATTGGGTAGAGCGCTGGGTAGTGTGGTAGAACAGAGGGACCTAGGGGCTCAGGGACATAACCCTTTGAAGTTAGCAACGCGGGTAGACGGGGAAGAAGGCGTTCAGCACGCTTGCCTTTATCGCTCAGACCTGAGAGTGCCAGGAGTTGGGAACGTCACGTTGGGGGTTGTACAGGACGTTGGTGAGGTCGCGTCTGGTACACGGTGTCCCGCTCTGTTCCGGGAAGGAGATTGTGAAGCCGGAGAGGGGGTCGGAAGAGATCTACCAGGATGTTGCTTGGAACGGAGGATGAGCGTCATTAGGAGAGTCATAGAGGTGGACGGCACGAAAACAGACCCTTCGGTCCAACCCTGTCCGTGCTGACCCAGATATCCCACCCCAATCTAGTCCCACCTGCCAGCACCCGGCCCCTGTCCCTCCAAACCCTTCCTAGTCATATACCCATCCAAATGCCTCTTAAATGTTGTAATTGTCCCAACCTCCACCACATCCTCTGGCAGCTCATTCCATACACGTACCACCCTCTGGGTGAAAAAGTTGCCCCTCAGGTCTCTTTTATATCTTTCCCCTCTCACCCTAAACCTATGCCCCTCTAGTTCTGGACTCCCCGACCCCAGGGGGAAAAGACCTTGTCTATTTACCCTATCCATGTCCCCCTCATGATTTTATAAACCTCTATAAGGTCACCCCTCAGCCTCCGACGCTCCAGGGAAAACAGCCCCAGCCTGTTCAGCCTCTCCCCGTAGCTCAAACCCTCCAACCCTCCAACATCCTTGTAAATCTTTTCCGAACCCTTTCAAGTTTCACAACATCTTTCCGATAGGAAGAAGACCAGAACTGCACGCAATATTCCAACAGTGGCCCTAACCAATGTCCTGTACAGCCGCAACATGACCTCCCAACTCCTGTACTCAATTCTCTGACCAATAAAGGAAAGCCGACCAAACGCTGCCTTCACTATCCTATCTACCTGCGACTCCACTTTCAAGGAGCTATGAACCTGCACTCCAAGGTCTCTTTGTTCAGCAACACTCCCCAGGACCTGACCATTAAGTGTAAAAGTCCTGCTAAGATTTGCTTTCCCAAAATGCAGCACCTCGCATCGATCTAAAATCACGAGGGTCAACGGGAGATGTCCTTTCCCTCAGGGTGGAGGGGATTTCAAGACTGGGGGGGGGGGGGGTATATTTCTAAGGTGAGGGGAGAGAGATTTAATAAAAGAGTTGAGGGGCAACTTTGTCATCAGACGGTGGCTCGCATGTGGAGTGAACGTCCCGAGGAAGTGGGGACAGTGACACTTTGGATAAGGGCGCGGACAGGAACGGGTTTGGAGAGCCGCGGGACTGGTTCAGTTTGGCGAATCCTTCCTGCCTTTCGGCCTCCCGTACCTGAGGACGTGCAGAGCAGGTTCACCGGGGGAGGGAGGGGGCCGTTTCACGGAGGGAGAGGTTAGGCCGGTCAAGGCCGGGGGTGGGGTGTGAGTCTGGGGGATTCCTGTTCCATTTATTCAAGGCACTGAGAGAGAGAGAGGGAGTCTCGTCAGAAAGGGAATCAGGGGGGTGGGGGGGGGAGGCAAGAGACTGGGGTTGAGGGTTATCGGATCAGAGCAATCTCCTTGAATAGGGGTAGCAGGCTCGATGGACTGAATGGCCTGCTGCTGCTGCTCCTATTTTGGATGGTCTGAACCCTGTCTCTCTCTCACTCTTTGTCTGTTTGACTCTCTCCCTTTCCTTCTCTCCCCCCCTCTCTCTCTCCTCCCCATGCCCCCTCGTCTCTCTCCCATCTCTCCCTCTCCAATCCTCCATCTCTATCTCTCCTCCTTCTCCCCACCCCCCCCATTGCTCCCCCTCTCCCCCCATCTGTCTCTCCCTCTCTCTCTCTCATTCCCCCCATCCTCCATCTCTCTCTCTCTCCCCGTCTCACCCTCTCTCCTTCTCCCCACTCCCCCTCCCATCCTCCATCTCTCTCTCCCCCCCCCCATCGCTCTCCTTCTCCCATCCTCCATCTCTCTCTCTCTCCCCCCCCATCGCTCTCCTCCCATCCTCCATCTCTCTCTCCCCATCTCCTCCTCTCCCCTTCCCCCCCCCCATCCTCCACCTCGCTCCCCCTTCCCTCTCTCCATCCTCCCACCATGCCATCTCTGTCCCTCTCTCCTTCCCCCCCCCATCTCTCTCCCTCTCTCCATCCCCCCCATCTCTCTCCCTCTCCCCATGTCCCCTCCAGGTGATCTCCCTGGACGTGCGGTCGAATCAGCGAGGGGAGGATGGCGTTGACGGGCCGAGGCAGTCCGGAGACCAGGCCGGTGAGCTGCGGTACACCCACATATTGAACCGGGTGCTGCCCGTTGACATCCGGGCGCTGGCCTGGGCGCCCGCGGGCCGGGACTTCAGCGCCCGCTTCAGCTGCCTGCACCGCACCTACCACTACTACTTCCCGGCGTCGGGCCTGGCGCTAGGCCGCATGGACCGCGCCGCCCGCCGCTTTGAGGGCACGCACGATTTCCGAAACCTGTGCAAGATGGACGTGGCCAACAGAGTGACCAACTTCCGCCGCACAGTGCTCAGGGCCCGGGTGGAGGCTCTGCCCGAGGCGGGGCCGGAACCTTCCGGCAACAGGCCTGCGGCCTACCGCATGTGCCGCTTCGAGGTGCGGGGCCTGGCCTTCCTCTACCACCAGGTGCGGTGCATGGCGGCCGTCCTGCTGCTGATTGGCCAGGGCCTGGAGGAACCCGAGGTCATCGACCAGCTCCTGGACGTGGACAGGAACCCCCGCAAGCCCCAGTACAGGTCGGTACCCCCTTCTGTTTTAAAAAATTCTCAAGGTCAGGTTCGTAGGAGAGTAGTCATACACAGAACAAACGACCAAGAGGCGAGTCTGCTAGAATATGGGCATTTTATTCCCCGCAGCGTCGCACAACGGGTCTGGCTTATACTCACTCTACATGTTACCGGAACTGGGAGCCGTCAGTTCTCGTAGAGCGGTTGCCAACAACCCACGCTCGGCGGTTAAACGCAACCCCGGAGCAGACTCTACCGAACTGGAGACTTCTCCAGCTGATATACTCTTTTCCAGATATAAACATTCATGTGAACAGCAGAGCAAGGCTAAAAAACACATTCCATTCTGGTTACATACAGATAAGAAGATTCACACGGGAAGGTGTATAACAAGATTCACACGGGACCAAGCGACACCTTCCATTTTCGGTTAGATTCACACATGTATTGGGACACAATTTTAACCCTTTCACCACACCTTCCCAGCAGGCCCCAGTACAGGTCTGTACGCTCCCCAGCAGGCCCCAGTACAGGTCTGTACGCTCCCCAGCAGGCCCCAGTACAGGTCTGTAACTCCCAACAGGCCCCAGTACAGGTCTGTACGCTCCCCACCAGGCCCCAGTACAGGTCTGTACGCTCCCCAGCAGGCCCCAGTACAGGTCTGTACGCTCCCCAGCAGGCCCCAGTACAGGTCTGTAACTCCCAACAGGCCCCAGTACAGGTCTGTACGCTCCCCAGCAGGCCCCAGTACAGGTCTATAGGCTCCCCAGCCGGCCCCAGTACAGGTCTGTAACTCCCAACACGCCCCAGTACAGGTCTGTACCCCTCGGCGCTGACCCTCCCACTGTACGGGAGCTGACCCTCTCACAGTGCGGGGCTCCCTGGGCGCTGACCCTCCCACAGTGCGGGGCTCCCTCAGCGCTGACCCTCCCACAGTGCGGGGCTCCCTCGGCGCTGACCTTCCCACAGTGAGGGGCTCCCTCAGCGCTGACCCTCCCACAGTGCGGAGCTCCCTCAGCACTGACCCTCCCACAGTGCGGGGCTCCCTCGGCGCTGACCCTCCCACAGTGCGGGGCTCCCTCGGCGCTGACCCTCCCACAGTGCGGGGCTCCCTCAGCACTGACCCTCCCACAGTGCGGGGCTCCCTCGGCACTGACCCTCCCACAGTGCGGGGCTCCCTCAGCACTGACCCTCCCACAGTGCGGGGCTCCCTCAGTACTGACCCTCCCACAGTGCGGGGCTCCCTCGGCGCTGACCCTCCCACAGTGCGGGGCTCCCTCAGCACTGACCCTCCCACAGTGCGGGGCTCCCTCGGCACTGACCCTCCCACAGTGCGGGGCTCCCTCGGCACTGACCCTCCCACAGTGCGGGGCTCCCTCAGCGCTGACCCTCCCACAGTGCGGGGCTCCCTCTGCACTGACCCTCCCACAGTGCGGGGCTCCCTCAGCACTGACCCTCCCACAGTGCGGGGCTCCCTCAGCACTGACCCTCCCTCAGCGCAGAGCTCCCTCAGCACTGACCCTCCCACAGTGTGGGGCTCCCTCAGCACTGACCCTCCCACAGTGCGGGGCTCCCTCAGCACTGACCCTCCCATAGTGCGGGGCTCCCTCAGCACTGACCCTCCCTCAGCGCGGGGCTCCCTCGGCCGCTGACCCTCTCCCCCCTCTCTCTCTCTTTCCCTGCAGTATGGCTGTGGATTACCCCTTGGTCTTGTACAACTGCGCCTACGAAAACCTGGAGTGGGTCGTCGACCCAGACGCTCAGAGCTTCACCGTGAACCAACTCCACTCCATGTGGACTCAGCACGCCATCAAAACCCAGATCCTGTACTCCATGCTCCAGGGATTGGGACAGGCGCCAAGTGAGGAGGAACGAGGTACTCTGTTTTCCCTCTTGAGGGTCTGCTCTTGCTCCGAGGGAGAGAGAGAGAGAGGTCTGCCCGGGTGCTTTCGTACCCCTGACCAGGTTCGGGGTTTAGATCGGGCGTGGATTTGGCCTGGGTGAGCTAGGTTTCACAGGGTGAGCCAGGGGTGCAGCTGGACAACTCTCTTGAGCGGGTCGGAAAGGCTTGGGCGCGCTTGAGTGCAGGAGTTGGGGACGTCAGGTTGAGGTTGTGCGGGACGTTGGCTAAGCCTCGTCTGGTATACTGCGTCCAGTTCTGTCCTGGGGAAGGATGTTACCTGGCTGGAGAAGGGGTTCGGAAGAGATCCAGCAGGACGTGGCCGAGCGTGGAGGGTTTGAATTATGAGGAGAGTTGTCACCAGAGAGGTGACCTTATCGAGGTCTATAAAACCATAAGGTTTTATGCACTGTCCTGCACTGCACTGTCGGAGGGTCAGCGCTGAGGGGTACAGACCTGTACTGGGGCCTGGTGGGGAGGGGCACAGACCTGTACTGGGGCCTGGTGGGGAGGGGCACAGACCTGTACTGGGGCCTGGTGGGGAGGGGCACAGACCTGTACTGGGGCCTGGTGGGGAGGGGTACAGACCTGTACTGGGGCCTGGTGGGGAGAGGTACAGACCTGTACTGGGGCCTGGTGGGGAGGGGTACAGACCTGTACTGGGGCCTGGTGGGGAGAGGTACAGACCTGTACTGGGGCCTGCTGGGGAGGGGCACGGACCTGTACTGGGGCCTGGTGGGGAGGGGTACAGACCTGTACTAGGACTTGCTGGGGAGGGGCACGGACCTGTACTGGGGCCTGGTGGGGAGGGGTACGGACCTGTACTAGGACTTGCTGGGGAGGGGCACAGACCTGTACTGGGGCCTGGTGGGGAGAGGTACAGACCTGTACTGGGGCCTGGTGGGGAGAGGTACAGACCTGTACTGGGGCTTGCTGGGGAGGGGCACAGACCTGTACTGGGGCCTGGTGGGGAGGGGTACAGACCTGTACTGGGGCCTGGTGGGGAGGGGTACAGACCTGTACTGGGGCCTGGTGGGGAGAGGTACAGACCTGTACTGGGGCCTGCTGGGGAGGGGCACGGACCTGTACTGGGGCCTGGTGGGGAGGGGTACGGACCTGTACTGGGGCCTGGTGGGGAGGGGCACGGACCTGTACTAGGACTTGCTGGGGAGGGGCACGGACCTGTACTGGGGCCTGGTGGGGAGGGGTACGGACCTGTACTAGGACTTGCTGGGGAGGGGCACAGACCTGTACTGGGGCCTGGTGGGGAGAGGTACAGACCTGTACTGGGGCCTGGTGGGGAGAGGTACAGACCTGTACTGGGGCTTGCTGGGGAGGGGCACAGACCTGTACTGGGGCCTGGTGGGGAGGGGTACAGACCTGCACTGGGGCCTGGTGGGGAGGGGCACAGACCTGTACTGGGGCCTGGTGGGGAGGGGCACAGACCTGTACTGGGGCTTGCTGGGGAGGGGCACGGACCTGTACTGGGGCCTGGTGGGGAGGGGCACAGACCTGCACTGGGGCCTGGTGGGGAGGGGCACAGACCTGCACTGGGGCCTGGTGGGGAGGGGTACAGACCTGCACTGGGGCCTGGTGGGGAGGGGCACAGACCTGTACTTGGGCCTGGTGGGGAGGGGCACAGACCTGTACTGGGGCCTGGTGGGGAGGGGTACAGACCTGTACTGGGGCCTGGTGGGGAGAGGTACAGACCTGTACTGGGGCTTGCTGGGGAGGGGCACAGACCTGTACTGGGGCCTGGTGGGCAGGGGTACAGACCTGTACTGGGGCCTGGTGGGGAGGGGTACAGACCTGTACTGGGGCCTGGTGGGGAGGGGTACAGACCTGCACTGGGGCCTGGTGGGGAGGGGCACAGACCTGTACTGGGGCCTGGTGGGGAGGGGTACAGACCTACTGGGGCCTGGTGGGGAGGGGTACAGACCTGTACTGGGGCCTGGTGGGGAGGGGTACAGACCTGCACTGGGGCCTGGTGGGGAGAGGTACAGACCTGCACTGGGGCCTGGTGGGGAGAGGTACAGACCTGTACTGGGGCTTGCTGGGGAGGGGCACAGACCTGTACTGGGGCCTGGTGGGGAGGGGTACAGACCTGTACTGGGGCTTGCTGGGGAGGGCACGGACCTGTACTGGGGCCTGGTGGGGAGGGGTACGGACCTGTACTAGGACTTGCTGGGGAGGGGCACAGACCTGTACTGGGGCCTGGTGGGGAGGGGTACAGACCTACTGGGGCCTGGTGGGGAGGGGTACAGACCTGTACTGGGGCCTGGTGGGGAGGGGTACAGACCTGTACTGGGGCCTGGTGGGGAGAGGTACAGACCTGTACTGGGGCTTGCTGGGGAGGGGCACAGACCTGTACTGGGGCCTGGTGGGGAGGGGTACAGACCTGTACTGGGGCCTGGTGGGGAGGGGTACAGACCTGCACTGGGGCCTGGTGGGGAGGGGTGCAGACCTGCACTGGGGCCTGGTGGGGAGGGGTACAGACCTGTACTGGGGCCTGGTGGGGAGGGGTATAGCAGGGGGGGGGGTCTGGACCCTCGGGTGTGTGGGGGATTTGAAGACCAGTTTTCTTTTAAGGTATGAGATTTCACAAGGACTCGCGAGGCAACTTTTCCACGTCAGGAGTGAGTGAGCGTGCACTGTCAGCTGAGCGGGGCGTTGAGGGACCTGGAGGGAGGAACGTCGGGAGGCTTTGCCTCAAACTGCACAACGGCTGGAATGCTGTGAACAGTTTTAGGGCCCTGTGTCTGACTCGTGCCTCGTCGATGGTGGGACAGGCCTTGGGGGAGGGTGGAGGGAGTCAGGAGGGGAGTTACTTTCGCTGCAGGATTCCCAGCCCCTGACCTGCTCCTGGAGACACAGGATTGATACGGGGCTGGGTCCCGGTTCAGTTTCTGCTCAATGGGAACCCCCAGGATGTTGATAGTGGGGGGGGGAGGGGGGATTCAGTGACGGTAACACCATTGAACGTCAAGGGGGCGATGGTTAGATTCTCTCTCAATGGGAACCCCCAGGATGTTGATAGTGGGGGGGAGGGGAGATTCAGTGACGGTAACACCATTGAACGTCAAGGGGGCGATGGTTAGATTCTCTCTCAATGGGAACCCCCAGGATCTTGAGAGTGGGGGGGAGGGGGGATTCAATGACGGTAACACTATTGAACGTCAAGGGGGTGATGGTTAGATTCTCTCTCAATGGGAACCCCCAGGATGTTGATAGTGGGAGGAGGGGGGATTTAGTGATGGTTTTTGAATGAATAAAGCTTGATGGGAAAATAGCACCATTAAATGTCAAGGCGGGGGAGGTGGTCTTGCAGGACGTTTTGGGATGAGGTGCTGCTGAGGGATTTGGATGGGAGGGAGGGAGTTACGTGCATATCCAACGCTGATGTGTTGGGGATGGGGATTCTCCGCAGTGGGGAAGGTGGAAGGCGTGGACGCTCTCTGGTTTTCCCTGACCTTGTTCGGCCCTCATGCAGGATCGGGGACGGACCCCCTGCGGGGGCAGGCCCCTTCCCAGGACGAGGCGTCGCGCCTGGCGTACCGGCTGATGGAGGGGGTGAGGCCGCGGCGGTACAAGAGGCTGCTGGAGCGGGAGCTCTGCGAGGGGCTGGAGTCGCGCATCCGCCACTACGCCAAGAGGGGGCGCATCGAGCTGCCGGCGGCCATGAGGGCAGACGGCCAGGAGGGGGGCCGTCCGAAGGAGGAGGAGGAGGAGGAAGACGACGCAGCTCCGACCCTCCCTCACCCTCCGAGGTGACGGGGGGAAGAGGAGGAGGAGGAGGAGTCAGCGAGTGCAGGAGACCTTTGGCAGACCCACGCCGTGGGTCCGATGGGGTCAGACATGTGCCGGTGTCACCCTGGGGAGGGGTGGGACGGATCCCGATTTGGTTCCCCCTGAACGTGGTCAATAAAGGACATTTTCTTTTTGTAAGGCGGTCTCTCTCTCTCTCTCTGTCTTCATCCTACGATCCGCTCGCTCCTGGTCTGTCCGGATAACGTCCCGTATCCCATCATGCTCTGGTGCGGTCAAGCTGAGGTTGGCAAACCCACCCCCACCGCGACTCCGCCGGCTCTCTGACGCCCGGACGTCATTCGGTGAGCTTCCGGCATCACCTCATGGGTGTCGGGAGGGGCGGGCGAATGGAAAGATCCTGTGCCCAGACGGTGGCAGGGAGATCCTGTGACCACATGGTGGCGTTGGGACGCGTTCGCTGGATGGGATCGCACTCTGTGTGTGAAGGAGGGGCTGTGGCATCGCCAGCCTCAATTGGGCAGCCGGCCGGTCGGTTAGACCTAGGTCTTGGTGCCTGGTTTGGGGTGGGCGGGGCTTGAGGGACTGTTGGGGTTTGAACAGCTGGAAGGGGCGGGGTCAGGGTGACAGTTGGGATTGACGGGGTGGGGTCAGAGTGACAGTTGGGTTTGAAGGGGCGGGGTCAAAGTGACAGTTGGGTTTGAAGGGGCGGGGTCAGGGTGACAGTTGGGTTTGAAGGGGCGGGACAGTGACGTTTGGGTTTGAAGGGGCGGGGTCAAGGTGACAGTTGGGTTTGAAGGGGCGGGGTCAGGGTGATGTTTGGGTTTGAAGGGGCGGGGTCATAGTGACGTTTAGGTTTGAAGGGGCTGGGTCAGAGTGACGTTTGGGTCTGAAGGGGCGGGGTCAGGGTGACAGTTGGGTTTGAAGGGGCGGGGTCATAGTGACAGTTCGGTTTGAAGGGGCGGGGTCAGGGTGACGTTTGGGTTTGAAGGGGCGGGGTCATAGTGACAGTGATTTCAAAGGGCGGGGTCAGGGTGACGTTTGGGTTTGAAGGGGCGGGGTCAGAGTGTCAGCTGTGTTTGAAGGGGCGGGGTCAGGGTGACAGTTGGGTTTAAAGGGGCGGGGTCAGGGTGACGTTTAGTTTGGAGGGGCGGGGTCAGAGTGACGTTTGGGTTTGAAGGGGCGGGGTCAGGGTGACAGTTGGGTTTGAAGGGGCGGGGTCAGGGTGACAGTTGGGTTTGAAGGGGCGGGGTCAGGGTGACAGTTGGGTTTAAAGGGGCGGGGTCAGAGTGACGTTTAGGTTTGAAGGGGCGGGGTCAGAAAGACGTTTAGGTTTGAAGGGGCGGGGTCAGGGTGACGTTTGGGTTTGAAGGGGCGGGGTCAGTGTGACGTTAGGTGTTTGAAGGGGCTGGGTCAGAGTGACGTTTAGGTTTGAAGGGGCGGGGTCAGGGTGACGTTTGGGTTTGAAGGGGCGGGGTCAGAGTGACGTTTAGGTTTGAAGGGGCGGGGTCAGAAAGACGTTTAGGTTTGAAGGGGCGGGGTCAGGGTGACGTTTGGGTTTGAAGGGGCGGGGTCAGTGTGACGTTAGGTGTTTGAAGGGGCTGGGTCAGAGTGACGTTTAGGTTTGAAGGGGCGGGGTCAGTGTGACGTTTGGGTTTGAAGGGGCGGGGTCAGTGTGACGTTAGGTGTTTGAAGGGGCGGGGTCAGAAAGACGTTAAGGTTTGAAGGGGCGGGGTCAGGGTGACGTTTGGGTTTGAAGGGGCGGGGTCAGTGTGACGTTTAGGTTTGAAGGGGCGGGGTCAGTTTGACGTTTGGGTTTGAAGGGGCGGGGTCAGTGTGACGTTTAGGTTTGAAGGGGCGGGGTCAGTTTGACGTTTGGGTTTGAAGGGGCGGGGTCAGATTGAAGTTTAGGTTTGAAGGGGCGGGGTCAGTGTGACGTTTAGGTTTGAAGGGGCGGGGTCAGTTTGACGTTTGGGTTTGAAGGGGCGGGGTCAGATTGAAGTTTGGGTTTGAAGGGGCGGGGAGAAAGTGAGTCTCCACCTATCACATTTCCAACTCCCCTCCTCCAAGTCCCTCCTCCCTACCTTTTATCTTCTCCTGCTGAACACTCTCTGCTCATTCCTGAAGAAGGGCCTGTGCCCGAAACGTCGAATCTCCTGTTCCCTGGATGCTGCCTGACCTGCTGTGCTGTTCCAGCAATAAAGTTTCAACTTTGAAGGGGCGGGGTCAGAGTGACGTTTGTGATTGAAGGGGCGGGGTCATAGTGACAGTGGGGTTTGAAGGGGCGGGGTCAGGGTGACGTTTGTGATTGAAGGGGCGGGGTCATAGTGACAGTGGGGTTTGAAGGGGCGGGGTCAGGGTGACAGTTGGGTTTGAAGGGGCGGGGTCAGAGTGACGTTAAGTTTTGAAGGGGCGGGACAGAGTGACGTTAAGTTTTGAAGGGGGGTCAGGCAGACGTTTGGGTTTGAAGGGGCGGGATCAGGGTGACGTTTGGGTTTGATGGGGCGGGGTCAGAGTGACGTTTGGGTTTGAAGGGGCGGGGTCAGGGTGACGTTTGGGTTTGATGGGGCGGGGTCAGAGTGACGTTTGGGTTTGAAGGGGCGGGGTCAGAGTGACGTTTGGGTTTGAAGGGGCGGGGTCAGGGTGACATGTTGGGTTTGAAGGGGCGGGGTCAGTGTGACGTTCGGGTTTGAAGGGGCGGGGTCAGAGTGATGGTTGGGTTGGAAGGGGCGGGGTCAGAGTGACAATGATTGGAAGGGGCGGGGTCAGGGTGACGTTTCGGTTTGTAGAGGCGGGGTCAGTGACGGCGGGTGACCCGACGCGGCGGAAGAGGCGGAGTCAGAGTGACGGTTGGAGCCGAGTGTCCCGATAATGGCGGCGGCGGGACTGTGCGGACGGAGGCTCGGCCTCGGGTTCCTGCCGCGCGGAGGATCAGGCCCAGGCCCCGGGATCAGCCGCAATCTCCTGTCGGCCCCCAAACCTCCGGAATCCCAGGGCCCGGGGTCAGGAGGTCAACCGGTGCGTGGGGGGGGGGCAGGGTCAATTGGTGATGTCAGTGACGGGTGGGAGGAGCCATTGTGTTCAGGGACGCAGCCGTGACGTCAGCGGCAAAGCGCGTGGGCAGCCTGTGCCGTCAGGGGGGGCGTGGCCAGGACAGGCGGGGGTGTTAACTGACCAATGAGGTCGGCGAGGGATGTGTGAGGTCAGAGGAAGGGGGTGTGGCCGCCGTGGTCAGAGTGGGCGGGGCGAACAAGTGGGATGGTCGGGAGGCGGGGAGCAGGAGTGATGTCAGAGAGGGGGGCGGGGCTGCGTGTCACGCTGGTGACGTTAGGGAGGAGGGGCATGTGGAGTGAGGTCAGGGGGAGGTCAGCGTGGGGATGGCTACAACTCTCCCCATCCACAATCTATCCATCTCCCAGTCTCCCGCACTCTCCCCGTGTCCCTCAGTGTCTCCCCCCAACAATCTATCCATCTCCCAGTCTCCCCCACTCTCCCCGTGTCCCTCAGTGTCTCCCCCACAACAATCTATCCATCTCCCAGTCTCCCACACTCTCCCCACGTCCCTCAGTGTCTCCCCCCAACAATCTATCCATCTCCCAGTCTCCCACACTCTCCCCGTGTCCCTCAGTGTCTCCCCCCAACAATCTATCCATCTCCCAGTCTCCCCCACTCTCCCCGTGTCCCTCAGTGTCTCCCCCACAACAATCTATCCATCTCCCAGTCTCCCGCACTCTCCCCGTGTCCCTCAGTGTCTCCCCCTAACAATCTATCCATCTCCCAGTCTCCCCCACTCTCCCCATGTACCTCAGTGTCTCCCCCCAACAATCTATCCATCTCCCAGTCTCCCACACTCTCCCCGTGTCCCTCAGTGTCTCCCCCACAACAATCTATCCATCTCCCAGTCTCCCGCACTCTCCCCGTGTCCCTCAGTGTCTCCCCCACAACAATCTATCCATCTCCCAGTCTCCCTCACTCTCCCCGTGTCCCTCAGTGTCTCCCCCACAACAATCTATCCATCTCCCAGTCTCCCGCACTCCCCCCGTGTCCCTCAGTGTCTCCCCCCAACAATCTATCCATCTCCCAGTCTCCCACACTCTCCCCGTGTCCCTCAGTGTCTCCCCCCAACAATCTATCCATCTCCCAGTCTCCCACACTCTCCCCGTGTCCCTCAGTGTCTCTCCCCCCAACAATCTATCCATCTCCCAGTCTCTCACACTCTCCCCGTGTCCCTCAGTGTCTCTCCCCCCAACAATCTATCCATCTCCCAGTCTCCTGCACTCTCCCCGTGTCCCTCAGTGTCTCCCCCACAACAATCTATCCATCTCCCAGTCTCTCGCACTCTCCCCGTGTCCCTCAGTGTCTCCCCCCAACAATCTATCCATCTCCCAGTCTCCCACACTCTCCCCGTGTCCCTCAGTGTCTCCCCCCCAACAATCTATCCATCTCCCAGTCTCCCTCACTCTCCCCGTGTCCCTCAGTGTCTCCCCCCAACAATCTATCCATCTCCCAGTCTCCCACACTCTCCCCGTGTCCCTCAGTGTCTCCCCCCCAACAATCTATCCATCTCCCAGTCTCCCACACTCTCCCCGTGTCCCTCAGTGTCTTCCCCCAACAATCTATCCATCTCCCAGTCTCCCGCACTCTCCCCGTGTCCCTCAGTGTCTCCCCCCAACAATCTATCCATCTCCCAGTCTCCCACACTCTCCCCGTGTCCCTCAGTGTCTCCCCCCCAACAATCTATCCATCTCCCAGTCTCCCACACTCTCCCCGTGTCCCTCAGTGTCTCCCCCCAACAGTCTATCCATCTCCCAGTCTCCCGCACTCTCCCCGTGTCCCTCAGTGTCTCTCCCCAACAATCTATCCATCTCCCAGTCTCCCGCACTCTCCCCGTGTCCCTCAGTGTCTCCCCCCCCCAACAATCTATCCATCTCCCAGTCTCCCGCACTCTCCCGGTGTCCCTCAGTGTCTCTCCCCCCAACAATCTATCCATCTCCCAGTCTCCCGCACTCTCCCGGTGTCCCTCAGTGTTTCTCCCCCCAACAATCTATCCATCTCCCAGTCTCCCACACTCTCCCCGTGTCCCTCAGTGTCTCCCCCCCAACAATCTATCCATCTCCCAGTCTCCCACACTCTCCCCGTGTCCCTCAGTGTCTCCCCCCAACAATCTATCCATCTCCCAGTCTCCCACACTCTCCCCGTGTCCCTCAGTGTCTCCCCCCCAACAATCTATCCATCTCCCAGTCTCCCGCACTCTCCCCCTGTCCCTCAGTGTCTCCCCCCAACAATCTATCCATCTCCCAGTCTCCCACACTCTCCCCGTGTCCCTCAGTGTCTCCCCCCAACAATCTATCCATTTCCCACACTCTCCACGTGTCCCTCAGTGTCTCCCCCCCCCAACAATCTATCCATCTCCCAGTCTCCCACACTCGCCCCGTGTCCCTCAGTGTCTCCCCCCAAAGATCTGTCCATCTCCCAGTCTCCCGCACTCTCCCCGTGTCCCTCAGAGTCTCCCCCCAACAATCTATCCGTCTCCCACTCTCCCCGTGTCCCTCAGTGTCTCCCCCCCGCAACAATCTATCCATCTCCCAGTCTCCCACACTCTCCCTTTGTCCCTCAGTGTCTCCCCCCAAAGATCTGTCCATCTCCCAGTCTCTCGCACTCTCCCCGTGTCCCTCAGTGTCTCCCCCCCCCAACAATCTATCCATGTCCCAGTCTCCCACACTCACCCCGCGTCCCTCAGTGTCTCCCCCCAAAGATCCATCCACCTCCCAGTCTCCCACACTCTCCCCGTGTCCCTCACTGTCTCCCCCAACAATCTATCCATCTCCCAGTCTCCCACACTCTCCCCATGTCCCTCAGTGTCTCTCCCCCAACAATCTATCCATCTCCCAGTCTCTCGCACTCTCCCCGTGTCTCTCAGTGTCTCCCCCCAACAATCTATCCATCTCCCACACTCTCCCCGTGTCCCTCAGTGTCTCCCCCCCCCCACAATCTATCCATCTCCCAGTCGTCCACACTCTCCCCGTGTCCCTCAGAATCTCCCCCCAACAATCTATACATCTCCCAGTCTCCCACACTCTCCCCATGTCCCTCAGTGTCTCCCCCCAAAGATCTGTCCATCTCCCAGTCTCTCGCACTCTCCCCGTGTCCCTCAGTGTCTCCCCCCCAACAATCTATACATCTCCCAGTCTCCCACACTCTCCCCATGTCCCTCAGTGTCTCCCCCCAAAGATCTGTCCATCTCCCAGTCTCTCGCACTCTCCCCGTGTCCCTCAGTGTCTCCCCCCCCAACAATCTATCCATCTCCCAGTCTCCCACACTCTCCCCGTGTCCCTCAGTGTCTCCCCCCAAAGATCTGTCCATCTCCCAGTCTCCCGCACTCTCTCCGTGTCCCTCAGTGTCTCCCCCCAACAATCTATCCATGTCCCAGTCTCCCACACTCTCCCCGCGTCCCTCAGTGTCTCCCCCCAAAGATCCATCCACCTCCCAGTCTCCCGCACTCTCCCCGTGTCCCTCACTGTCTCCCCCAACAATCTATCCATCTCCCAGTCTCCCACACTCTCCCCATGTCCCTCAGTGTCTCTCCCCCAACAATCTATCCATCTCCCAGTCTCCCGCACTCTCCCCGTGTCCCTCAGTGTCTCCCCCCAACAATCTATCCATCTCCCAGTCTCCCACACTCTCCCCGCGTCCCTCAGTGTCTCCCCCCAAAGATCCATCCACCTCCCAGTCTCCCACACTCTCCCCGTGTTCCTCACTGTCTCCCCCAACAATCTATCCATCTCCCAGTCTCCCACACGCTCCCCATGTCCCTCAGTGTCTCTCCCCCAACAATCTATCCATCTCCCAGTCTCCGACACTCTCCCCGTGTCCCTCAGTGTCTTCCCCCAAATATCTATCCATCTCCCAGTCTCCCGCACTCTCCCCGTGTCCCTCAGTGTCTCCCCCCAACAATCTATCCATCTCCCAGTCTCCCGCACTCTCCCCGTGTCCCTCAGTGTCTCCCCCCAACAATCTATCCATCTCCCAGTCTCCCGCACTCTCCCCGTGTCCCTCAGTGTCTCCCCCCAAATATCTATCCATCTCCCAGTCTCCCGCACTCTCCCCGTGTCCCTCAGTGTCTCCCCCCAACAATATATCCATCTCCCAGTCTCCCGCACTCTCCCCGTGTCCCTCAGTGTCTCCCCCCAACAATCTATCCATCTCCCAGTCTCCCGCACTCTCCCCGTGTCCCTCAGTGTCTCCCCCCAACAATATATCCATCTCCCAGTCTCCCGCACTCTCCCCGTGTCCCACAACCCCCTCAGTGGGGAGAGTGGCCCCGTTTCCAAGCAGAGACCGACTGGACTTTCTGAGGCCAATCCTGGCGATGGATGGTCTGTCGGAAAGAGGGAGAGGTTGAGGCGCCCAGTGAGTGGGGACCTGATTGAAGATTCTCAGTGGAGACCTGATGGCGAAGGGGAAGATGGGGAGAGGTTGTTTACCTCCCCTCCCATCTGCTGGTCCCACCTCTGTCTGAGTGTGGGAAGGCTCCTTTCCCCCACGCCCCCCCCACTCCACCCCAGACCTGACTATCCCCTATACCCCCCTTACCCTCCCTGACTGGGTGATGATCCCGGTGAGCTCCCTGACTATCCCCTATACCCCCCTTACCCTCCCTGACTGGGTGATGATCCCGGTGAGCTCCCTGATTATCCCCTATACCCCCCTTACCCTCCCTGACTGGGTGATGACCCCGGTGAGCTCCCTGACTATCCCCTATACCCCCCTTACCCTCCCTGACTGGGTGATGATCCCGGTGAGCTCCCTGACTATCCCCTATACCCCCCTTACCCTCCCTGACTGGGTGATGATCCCGGTGAGCTCCCTGATTATCCCCTATACCCCCCTTACCCTCCCTGACTGGGTGATGACCCCGGTGAGCTCCCTGACTATCCCCTATACCCCCCTTACCCTCCCTGACTGGGTGATGATCCCGGTGAGCTCCCTGATTATCCCCTATACCCCCCTTACCCTCCCTGACTGGGTGATGATCCCGGTGAGCTCCCTGATTATCCCCTATACCCCCCTTACCCTCCCTGACTGGGTGATGATCCCGGTGAGCTCCCTGACTATCCCCTATACCCCCCTTACCCTCCCTGACTGGGTGATGATCCCGGTGAGCTCCCTGATTATCCCCTATACCCCCCTTACCCTCCCTGACTGGGTGATGATCCCGGTGAGCTGTCTGATTATCCCCTATACCCCCCTTACCCTCCCTGACTGGGTGATGACCCCGGTGAGCTCCCTGACTATCCCCTATACCCCCCTTACCCTCCCTGACTGGGTGATGATCCCGGTGAGCTGTCTGATTATCCCCTATACCCCCCTTACCCTCCCTGACTGGGTGATGATCCCGGTGAGCTGTCTGATTATCCCCTATACCCCCCTTACCCTCCCTGACTGGGTGATGACCCCGGTGAGCTCCCTGATTATCCCCTATACCCCCCTTACTCTCCCTGACTGGGTGATGATCCTGGTGAGCTGTCTGATTATCCCCTATACCCCCCTTACCCTCCCTGACTGGGTGATGATCCCGGTGAGCTCCCTGACTATCCCCTATACCCCCCTTACCCTCCCTGACTGGGTGATGATCCCGGTGAGCTGTCTGATTATCCCCTATACCCCCCTTACCCTCCCTGACTGGGTGATGATCCCGGTGAGCTCCCTGATTATCCCCTATACCCCCCTTACCCTCCCTGACTGGGTGATGACCCCGGTGAGCTCCCTGATTATCCCCTATACCCCCCTTACCCTCCCTGACTGGGTGATGACCCCGGTGAGCTCCCTGACTATCCCCTATACCCCCCCTTACCCTCCCTGACTGGGTGATGATCCCAGTGAGCTGTCTGATTATCCCCTATACCCCCCTTACCCTCCCTGACTGGGTGATGATCCCGGTGAGCTCCCTGACTATCCCCTATACCCCCCTTACCCTCCCTGACTGGGTGATGACCCCGGTGAGCTCCCTGATTATCCCCTATACCCCCCTTACCCTCCCTGACTGGGTGATGATCCCGGTGAGCTCCCTGACTATCCCCTGTATCCCCCTTACCCTCCCTGACTGGGTGATGACCCCGGTGAGCTGTCTGATTATCCCCTATACCCCCCTTACCCTCCCTGACTGTGTGATGACCCCGGTGAGCTCCCTGACTATCCCCTATACCCCCCTTACCCTCCCTGACTGGGTGATGACCCCGGTGAGCTCCCTGATTATCCCCTATACCCCCCTTACCCTCCCTGACTGGGTGATGACCCCGGTGAGCTCCCTGATTATCCCCTATACCCCCCTTACCCTCCCTGACTGGGTGATGATCCCGGTGAGCTCCCTGATTTTTCCCTATACCCCCCCTTACCCTCCCTGACTGGGTGATGATCCCGGTGAGCTCCCTGATTATCCCCTATACCCCCCTTACCCTCCCTGACTGGGTGATGACCCCGGTGAGCTCCCTGACGATCCCCTATACCCCCCTTACCCTCCCTGACTGGGTGATGATCCCGGTGAGCTCCCTGACTATCCCCTATACCCCCCTTACTCTCCCTGACTGGGTGATGATCCCGGTGAGCTCCCTGACTATCCCATATACCCCCCTTACCCTCCCTGACTGGGTGATGATCCCGGTGAGCTCCCTGACTATCCCCTATACCCCCCTTACCCTCCCTGACTGGGTAATGACCCCGGTGAGCTCCCTGATTATCCCCTATACCCCCCTTACCCTCCCTGACTGGGTGATGACCACGGTGAGCTCCCTGACTATCCCCTATACCCCCCTTACCCTCCCTGACTGGGTGATGACCCCGGTGAGCTCACTGATTATCCCCTATACCCCCCTTACCCTCCCTGACTGGGTGATGATCCCGGTGAGCTCCCTGATTATCCCCGATACCCCCCCTTACCCTCCCTGACTGAGTGATGATCCTGGTGAGCTCCCTGATTATCCCCTATACCCCCCTTACCCTCCCTGACTGGGTGATGACCCCGGTGAGCTCCCTGATTATCCCCTATACCCCCCCTTACCCTCCCTGACTGGGTGATGATCCCGGTGAGCTGTCTGATTATCCCCTATACCCCCCTTACCCTCCCTGACTGGGTGATGATCCCGGTGAGCTGTCTGATTATCCCCTATACCCCCCTTACCCTCCCTGACTGGGTGATGATCCCGGTGAGCTCCCTGACTATCCCCTATACCCCCCTTACCCTCCCTGACTGGGTGATGACCCCGGTGAGCTCCCTGATTATCCCCTATACCCCCCCCTTACCCTCCCTGACTGGGTGATGACTCCGGTGAGCTCTCTGATTATCCCCTATACCCCCCTTACCCTCCCTGACTGGGTGATGACCCCGGTGAGCTGTCTGATTATCCCCTATACCCCCCTTACCCTCCCTGACTGGGTGATGACCCCGGTGAGCTCCATGACTATCCCCTATACCCCCCTTACCCTCCCTGACTGGGTGATGATCCCGGTGAGCTCCCTGACTATCCCCTATACCCCCCTTACCCTCCCTGACTGGGTGATGACCCCGGTGAGCTCCCTGACTATCCCCTATACCCCCCCTTACCCTCCCTGACTGGGTGATGACCCCGGTGAGCTCCCTGATTATCCCCTATACCCCCCTTACCCTCCCTGACTGGGTGATGATCCCGGTGAGCTCCCTGATTATCCCCTATACCCCCCTTACCCTCCCTGACTGGGTGATGATCCCGGTGAGCTGTCTGATTATCCCCTATACCCCCCTTACCCTCCCTGACTGGGTGATGATCCCGGTGAGCTCCATGACTATCCCCTATACCCCCCTTACCCTCCCTGACTGGGTGATGATCCCGGTGAGCTCCCTGACTATCCCCTATACCCCCCTTACCCTCCCTGACTGGGTGATGACCCCGGTGAGCTCCCTGATTATCCCCTATACCCCCCTTACCCTCCCTGACTGGGTGATGATCCCGGTGAGCTCCCTGATTATCCCCTATACCCCCCTTACCCTCCCTGACTGGGTGATGATCCCGGTGAGCTCCCTGACTATCCCCTATACCCCCCTTACCCTCCCTGACTGGGTGATGATCCCGGTGAGCTCCCTGATTATCCCCTATACCCCCCTTACCCTCCCTGACTGGGTGATGATCCCGGTGAGCTCCCTGATTATCCCCTATACCCCCCTTACCCTCCCTGACTGGGTGATGACCCCGGTGAGCTCCCTGATTATCCCCTATACCCCCCTTACCCTCCCTGACTGGGTGATGACCCCGGTGAGCTGTCTGATTATCCCCTATACCCCCCTTACCCTCCCTGACTGGGTGATGATCCCGGTGAGCTCCCTGACTATCCCCTATACCCCCCTTACCCTCCCTGACTGGGTGATGATCCCGGTGAGCTCTCTGACTATCCCCTATACCCCCCTTACCCTCCCTGTCTGGGTGATGACCCCGGTGAGCTGTCTGATTATCCCCTATACCCCCCCTTACCCTCCCTGACTGGGTGATGATCCCGGTGAGCTCCCTGATTATCCCATATACCCCACTTACCCTCCCTGACTGGGTGATGACCCCTGTGAGCTCCCTGACTATCCCCTATACCCCCCTTACCCTCCCTGACTGGGTGATGACCCCGGTGAGCTCCCTGACTATCCCCTGTACCCCCATTACCCTCCCTGACTGGGTGATGATCCCGGTGAGCTCCCTGACTATCCCCTATACCCCCCCTTACCCTCCCTGACTGGGTGATGACCCCGGTGAGCTCCCTGACTATCCCCTATACCCCCCCTTACCCTCCCTGACTGGGTGATGATCCCGGTGAGCTGTCTGATTATCCCCTATACCCCCCTTACCCCCCCTGACTGGAGGATGACCCCGGTGAGCTGTCTGACTATCCCCTATACCCCCCCTTACCCTCCCTGACTGGGTGATGACCCCGGAGAGCTCCCTGATTATCCCCTATACCCCCCTTACCCTCCCTGACTGGGTGATGACCCCGGTGAGCTCCCTGACTATCCCCTATACCCCCCTTACCCTCCCTGACTGGGTGATGATCCCGGTGAGCTCCCTGACTATCCCCTGTACCCCCCTTACCCTCCCTGACTGGGTGATGATCCCGGTGAGCTCCCTGATTATCCCCTATACCCCCCTTACCCTCCCTGACTGGGTGATGATCCCGGTGAGCTCCCTGATTATCCCATATACCCCACTTACCCTCCCTGACTGGGTGATGATCCCGGTGAGCTCCCTGACTATCCCCTATACCCCCCCTTACCCTCCCTGACTGGGTGATGACCCCGGTGAGCTGTCTGACTATCCCCTATACCCACCTTACCCTCCCTGACTGGGTGATGATCCCGGTGAGCTCCCTGATTATCCCCTATACCCCCCCTTACCCTCCCTGACTGGGTGATGACCCCGGTGAGCTGTCTGACTATCCCCTATACCCCCCTTACCCTCCCTGACTGGGTGATGACCCCGGTGAGCTCCCTGATTATCCCCTATACCCCCCTTACCCTCCCTGACTGGGGGATGACCCCGGTGAGCTCCCTGACTATCCCCTGTACCCCCCTTACCCTCCCTGACTGGGTGATGATCCCGGTGAGCTCCCTGACTATCCCCTATACCCCCCTTACCCTCCCTGACTGGGTGATGACCCCGGTGAGCCCCCTGACTATCCCCTGTATCCCCCTTACCCTCCCTGACTGGGTGATGATCCCGGTGAGCTCCCTGATTATCCCCTATACCCCCCTTACCCTCCCTGACTGGGTGATGACCCCGGTGAGCTCCCTGACTATCCCCTATACCCCCCTTACCCTCCCTGACTGGGTGATGATCCCGGTGAACTCCCTGATTATCCCCTATACCCCCCTTACCCTCCCTGACTGGGTGATGATCCCGGTGAGCTCCCTGACTATCCCCTATACCCCCCTTACCCTCCCTGACTGGAGGATGACCCCGGTGAGCTGTCTGACTATCCCCTATACCCCCCTTACCCTCCCTGACTGGGTGATGACCCCGGTGAGCTCCCTGATTATCCCCTATACCCCCCTTACCCTCCCTGACTGGGTGATGACCCCGGTGAGCTCCCTGACGATCCCCTATACCCCCCTTACCCTCCCTGACTGGGTGATGATCCCGGTGAGCTTCCTGATTATCCCCTATACCCCCCTTACCCTCCCTGAGTGGGCGGTGACCCCGGTGAGCTCCCTGACTATCCCCTATACCCCCCTTACCCTCCCTGACTGGGTGATGATCCCGGTGAGCTCCCTGATTATCCCCTATACCCCCCTTACCCTCCCTGACTGGGTGATGATCCCGGTGAGCTCCCTGATTATCCCCTATACCCCCCTTACCCTCCCTGACTGGGTGATGACCCCGGTGAGCTCCCTGACTATCCCCTATACCCCCCTTACCCTCCCTGACTGGGTGATGATCCCGGTGAGCTGTCTGATTATCCCCTGTACTCCCCTTACCCTCCCTGACTGGGGGATGATCCCGGTGAGCTCCCTGACTATCCCCTATACCCCCCTTACCCTCCCTGACTGGGTGATGACCCCGGTGAGCTCCCTATCCCCTATACCCCCCTTACCCTCCCTGACTGGGTGATGACCCCGGTGAGCTCCCTATCCCCTATACCCCCCTTACCCTCCCTGACTGGAGGATGACCCCGGTGAGCTGTCTGACTATCCCCTATACCCCCCTTACCCTCCCTGACTGGGTGATGACCCCGGTGAGCTCCCTGATTATCCCCTATACCCCCCTTACCCTGCCTGACTGGGTGATGATCCCGGTGAGCTCCCTGATTATCCCCTATACCCCCCTTACCCTCCCTGACTGGGTGATGATCCCGGTGAGCTCCCTGATTATCCCCTATACCCCCCTTACCCTCCCTGACTGGAGGATGACCCCGGTGAGCTCCCTGATTATCCCCTATACCCCCCTTACCCTCCCTGACTGGAGGATGACCCCGGTGAGCTCCCTGATTATCCCCTATACCCCCCTTACCCTCCCTGACTGGAGGATGACCCCGGTGAGCTGTCTGGGTCTCGTGAGGATCAAGGGGTCAAGTCGCTCACTGCTGAACTGTTCTTTATCTCTCTCTTACTCCCCCTCCCTCACCTTCCTCTCCACCACCCGCCAGCCCCCGGTTCCACAGTCGGTTCAGGAGCTCCAGCGGCTGAGCCAGCGCCTGCAGATGGTACACCCGAACGTCCTGGCCAAGGTGCTTCGGAAGACCCTCACCCACCACGGGGAAGGGCTGCTCGCAGTCAATAAACCCTACGGGGTGCCCATGACAGGTAAGGAGGGGCTGGGGGAGGACAACGCGGTCACTCACACCTGCAATGCGGTCTCATTCCACTCTCTCTCTCTGGCACCACCCTCCCTCTCCCCGTCTCTCCCCCTCCCTCCCTCTCCCCGTCTCTCCCCCTCCCTCCCTCTCCCCGTCTCTCCCCCTCCCTCCCTCTCCCCGTCTCTCCCCCTCCCTCTCTCTCCCCCTCCCTCCCTCTCCCCGTCTCTCCCCCTCCCTCCCTCTCCCCGTCTCTCCCCCTCCCTCCCTCTCCCCGTCTCTCCCCCTCCCTCCCTCTCCCCGTCTCTCCCCCTCCCTCCCTCTCCCCGTCTCTCCCCCTCCCTCTCTCTCCCCCTCCCTCCCTCTCCCCGTCTCTCCCCCTCCCTCCCTCTCCCCGTCTCTCCCCCTCCCTCCCTCTCCCCGTCTCTCCCTCTCCCACCCCTTTCCCTCCCTCCTCCCTCCCTCTCCCCGTCCCTCCCACTCCCCGTCCCTCCCACTCCCCGTCCCTCCCACTCCCCGTCCCTCCCACTCCCCGTCCCTCCCACTCCCCGTCCCTCCCTCTCCCCCTCCCTCCCTCTCCCCGTCTCTCCCTCTCCCACCCCTTTCCGTCCCTCCTCCCTCTCTCTCCCCGTCCCTCCCACTCCCCGTCCCTCCCACTCCCCGTCCCTCCCACTCCCCGTCCCTCCCACTCCCCGTCCCTCCCTCTCCCCGTCCCTCCCTCTCCCCGTCCCTCCCTCTCCCCTCCCTCCTTCCCCACCGTGGAGCAGCAGCCCCAGGCCTGGGTCCCAGCATTGAGGAAGTGCTCCCAGTGCTGGCCAAGATGCTGTTTGGGATGAAGGCCGAGCCCCTGCACATCTGTCACCGTCTGGACAAAGACAGCAGCGGTGCCATGCTCCTGGCCCGTGACCTCCAGTCAGCACAGGCCGTACGCCATCTCTTCAGGCAGCACCAGGTCATCAAGAAATACTGGTAAAGCGGGGCCAACAAACTTTCCATTCACTCCCCTGTCTCTCACTCCGTCTGGGTGTGTGTGTGTAACTGTGTTCCCCCTGTCTCTCACTCCGTCTGGGGGTGTGTGTGTGTAACTGTGTTCCCCCTGTCTCTCACTCTGTCTGGGGGTGTGTGTGTGTAACTGTGTTCCCCCTGTCTCTCACTCCGTCTGGGGGTGTGTGTGTGTAACTGTGTTCCCCCTGTCTCTCACTCCGTCTGGGTGTGTGTAACTGTGTTCCCCCTGTCTCTCACTCCGTCTGGGGGTGTGTGTGTAACTGTGTTCCCCCTGTCTCTCCCTCTGTCTGGGGGTGTGTATGTGTAACTGTGTTCCCCTGTCTCTCACTCCGTCTGGGGGTGTGTGTGTAACTGTGTTCCCCCTGTCTCTCACTCCGTCTTGGGGTGTGTGTGTAACTGTGTTCCCCCTGTCTCTCCCTCTGTCTGGGGGTGTGTGTGTAACTGTGTTCCCCCTGTCTCTCACTCCGTCTGGGTGTGTGTGTAACTGTGTTCCCCCTGTCTCTCACTCCGTCTGGGGGTGTGTGTGTGTAACTGTGTTCCCCCTGTCTCTCACTCCGTCTTGGGGTGTGTGTGTAACTGTGTTCCCCCTGTCTCTCACTCTCTCTGGGGGTGTGTGTGTGTAACTGTGTTCCCCCTGTCTCTCACTCCGTCTGGGGGTGTGTGTGTAACTGTGTTCCCCCTGTCTCTCACTCCGTCTGGGGGTGTGTGTGTGTAACTGTGTTCCCCCTGTCTCTCACTCTGTCTGGGGGTGTGTGTGTAACTGTGTTCCCCCTGTCTCTCACTCCGTCTTGGGGTGTGTGTGTAACTGTGTTCCCCCTGTCTCTCCCTCCGTCTTGGGGTGTGTGTGTAACTGTGTTCCCCCTGTCTCTCACTCCGTCTTGGGGTGTGTGTGTAACTGTGTTCCCCCTGTCTCTCACTCTGTCTGGGGGTGTGTGTGTGTAACTGTGTTCCCCCTGTCTCTCACTCCGTCTGAGGGTGTGTGTGTAACTGTGTTCCCCCTGTCTCTCACTCCGTCTGAGGGTGTGTGTGTAACTGTGTTCCCCCTGTCTCTCACTCTGTCTGGGGGTGTGTGTGTGTAACTGTGTTCCCCCTGTCTCTCACTCCGTCTGGGGGTGTGTGTGTGTAACTGTGTTCCCCCTGTCTCTCACTCCGTCTGGGTGTGTATGTGTAACTGTGTTCCTCCTGTCTCTCACTCCGTCTGGGGGTGTGTGTGTAACTGTGTTCCCCCTGTCTCTCACTCTGTCTGGGGGTGTGTGTGTGTAACTGTGTTCCCCCTGTCTCTCACTCTGTCTGGGTGTGTGTGTGTAACTGTGTTCCCCCTGTCTCTCACTCTGTCTGGGGGTGTGTGTGTGTAACTGTGTTCCCCCTGTCTCTCACTCCGTCTGGGTGTGTGTGTAACTGTGTTTCCCCTGTCTCTCACTCCGTCTGGGTGTGTGTGTGTAACTGTGTTCCCCCTGTCTCTCACTCTGTCTGGGGGGGTGTGTGTGTAACTGTGTTCCCCCTGTCTCTCACTCTGTCTGGGGGGGTGTGTGTGTAACTGTGTTCCCCCTGTCTCTCACTCCGTCTGGGGGTGTGTGTGTGTAACTGTGTTCCCCCTGTCTCTCACTCCGTCTGGGTGTGTGTGTGTAACTGTGTTCCCCCTGTCTCTCACTCCGTCTGGGGGTGTGTAACTGTGTTCCCCCTGTCTCTCACTCCGTCTGGGGGTGTGTGTGTGTAACTGTGTTCCCCCTGTCTCTCACTCCGTCTGGGGGAGTGTGTGTGTAACTGTGTTCCCCCTGTCTCTCACTCCGTCTGGGGGTGTGTGTGTGTGTAACTGTGTTCCCCCTGTCTCTCACTCCGTCTGGGGGTGTGTGTGTAACTGTGTTCCCCCTGTCTCTCACTCCGTCTGGGGGTGAGTGTGTGTGTAACTGTGTTCCCCCTGTCTCTCACTCTGTCTGGGGGTGTGTGTGTGTAACTGTGTTCCCCCTGTCTCTCACTCTGTCTGGGGGTGTGTGTGTGTAACTGTGTTCCCCCTGTCTCTCACTCCGTCTGGGGGTGTGTGTGTAACTGTGTTCCCCCTGTCTCTCCCTCTGTCTGGGGGTGTGTGTGTAACTGTGTTCCCCCTGTCTCTCACTCCGTCTGGGGGTGTGTGTAACTGTGTTCCCGCTGTCTCTCACTCTGTCTGGGTGTGTGTGTGTAACTGTGTTCCCCCTGTCTCTCACTCCGTCTGGGGGTGTGTAACTGTGTTCCCCCTGTCTCTCACTCCGTCTGGGGGTGTGTGTGTGTAACTGTGTTCCCCCTGTCTCTCACTCCGTCTGGGGGAGTGTGTGTGTAACTGTGTTCCCCCTGTCTCTCACTCCGTCTGGGGGTGTGTGTGTGTGTAACTGTGTTCCCCCTGTCTCTCACTCCGTCTGGGGGTGAGTGTGTGTGTAACTGTGTTCCCCCTGTCTCTCACTCTGTCTGGGGGTGTGTGTGTGTAACTGTGTTCCCCCTGTCTCTCACTCTGTCTGGGGGTGTGTGTGTGTAACTGTGTTCCCCCTGTCTCTCACTCTGTCTGGGGGTGTGTGTGTAACTGTGTTTCCCCTGTCTCTCACTCCGTCTGGGGGTGTGTGTGTAACTGTGTTCCCCCTGTCTCTCCCTCTGTCTGGGGGTGTGTGTGTAACTGTGTTCCCCCTGTCTCTCACTCCGTCTGGGGGTGTGTGTAACTGTGTTCCCGCTGTGTCTCACTCTGTCTGGGGGTGTGTGTGTAACTGTGTTCCCCCTGTCTCTCACTCTGTCTGGGGGTGTGTGTGTGTAACTGTGTTCCCCCTGTCTCTCACTCTGTCTGGGGGTGTGTGTAACTGTGTTCCCCCTGTCTCTCACTCCGTCTGGGGGTGTGTGTGTAACTGTGTTCCCCCTGTGTCTCACTCTGACTGGGGGTGTGTGTGTGTGTAACTGTGTTCCCCCTGACTCTCACTCTGTCTGGGGGTGTGTGTGTGTAACTGTGTCCCCCCTGTCTCTCACTCTGTCTGGGGGTGTGTGTGTGTAACTGTGTTCCCCCTGTCTCTCACTCTGTCTGGGGGTGTGTGTGTGTAACTGTGTTCCCCCTGTCTCTCACTCTGTCTCGGGGATTGTGTGTAACTGTGTTCCCCCTGTCTCTCACTCCGTCTGGGGGTGTGTGTAACTGTGTTCCCCCTGTCTCTCACTCCGTCTGGGGGTGTGTGTGTAACTGTGTTCCCCCTGTCTCTCACTCTGTCTGGGTGTGTGTGTGTGTAACTGTGTTCTCCCTGTCTCTCACTCTGTCTGGGTGTGTGTGTGTGTGTAACTGTGTTCCCCCTGTCTCTCACTCCGTCTGGGGGTGTGTGTGTAACTGTGTTCCCCCTGTCTCTCACTCTGTCTGGGGGTGTGTGTGTGTGTAACTGTGTTCCCCCTGTCTCTCACTCCGTCTGGGGGTGTGTGTGTAACTGTGTTCCCCCTGTCTCTCACTCTGTCTGGGGGTGTGTGTGTGTAACTGTGTTCCCCCTGTCTCTCACTCCGTCTGGGGGTGTGTGTGTAACTGTGTTCCCCCTGTCTCTCACTCTGTCTGGGGGTGTGTGTGTGTGTAACTGTGTTCCCCCTGTCTCTCACTCCGTCTGGGGGTGTGTGTGTGTGTAACTGTGTTCCCCCTGTCTCTCACTCCGTCTGGGGGGGTGTGTGTGTAACTGTGTTCCCCCTGTCTCTCACTCCGTCTGGGGGTGTGTGTGTAACTGTGTTCCCCCTGTCTCTCACTCCGTCTGGGGGTGTGTGTGTGTAACTGTGTTCCCCCTGTCTCTCACTCCGTCTGGGGGTGTGTGTGTAACTGTGTTCCCCCTGTCTCTCACTCTGTCTGGGTGTGTGTGTGTGTAACTGTGTTCCCCCTGTCTCTCACTCCGTCTGGGGGTGTGTGTGTGTAACTGTGTTCCCCCTGTCTCTCACTCCGTCTGGGGGTGTGTGTGTAACTGTGTTCCCCCTGTCTCTCACTCTGTCTGGGGGTGTGTGTGTAACTGTGTTCCCCTGTCTCTCACTCCGTCTGGGGGTGTGTGTAACTGTGTTCCCCCTGTCTCTCACTCTGTCTGGGGGTGTGTGTGTGTAACTGTGTTCCCCCTGTCTCTCACTCTGTCTGGGGGTGTGTGTGTAACTGTGTTCCCCCTGTCTCTCACTCTGTCTGGGGGTGTGTGTGTAACTGTGTTCCCCCTGTCTCTCCCTCCGTCTGGGGGTGTGTGTGTGTAACTGTGTTCCCCCTGTCTCTCACTCTGTCTGGGGTTGTGTGTGTGTAACTGTGTTCCCCCTGTCTCTCACTCTGTCTGGGGGTGTGTGTGTGTAACTGTGTTCCCCCTGTCTCTCACTCCGTCTGGGGGTGTGTGTGTGTAACTGTGTTCCCCCTGTCTCTCACTCTGTCTGGGGGTGTGTGTGTGTAACTGTGTTCCCCCTGTCTCTCACTCCGTCTGGGGGTGTGTGTGTGTAACTGTGTTCCCCCTGTCTCTCACTCTGTCTGGGGGTGTGTGTGTATAACTGTGTTCCCCCTGTCTCTCACTCCGTCTGGGGGTGTGTGTGTAACTGTGTTCCCCCTGTCTCTCACTCTGTCTGGGGGTGTGTGTGTAACTGTGTTCCCCCTGTCTCTCACTCTGTCTGGGGGTGTGTGTGTGTAACTGTGTTCCCCCTGTCTCTCACTCTGTCTGGGGGTGTGTGTGTGTAACTGTGTTCCCCCTGTCTCTCACTCTGTCTGGGGGTGTGTGTGTGTAACTGTGTTCCCCCTGTCTCTCACTCCGTCTGGGGGTGTGTGTGTGTGTAACTGTGTTCCCCCCGTCTCTCACTCCGTCTGGGGGTGTGTGTAACTGTGTTCCCCCTGTCTCTCACTCCGTCTGGGTGTGTGTGTGTAACTGTGTTCCCCCTGTCTCTCACTCCGTCAGGGGGGGTGTGTGTGTAACTGTGTTCCCCCTGTCTCTCACTCCATCTGGGGGGGTGTGTGTAACTGTGTTCCCCCTGTCTCTCACTCCGTCTGGGGGTGTGTGTGTGTAACTGTGTTCCCCCTGTCTCTCACTCCGTCTAGGGGGGTGTGTGTAACTGTGTTCCCCCTGTCTCTCCCTCCGTCTGGGTGTGTGTGTGTGTAACTGTGTTCTCCCTGTCTCTCACTCCGTCTGGGTGTGTGTGTGTGTAACTGTGTTCCCCCTGTCTCTCACTCTGTCTGGGGGTGTGTGTGTGTAACTATGTTCCCCCGTCTCTCACTCCGTCTAGGGGGGTGTGTGTAACTGTGTTCCCCCTGTCTCTCCCTCCGTCTGGGTGTGTGTGTGTGTAACTGTGTTCCCCCTGTCTCTCACTCTGTCTGGGGGTGTGTGTAACTGTGTTCCCCCTGTCTCTCCCTCCGTCTGGGTGTGTGTGTGTGTAACTGTGTTCCCCCTGTCTCTCACTCTGTCTGGGGGTGTGTGTAACTGTGTTCCCCCTGTCTCTCACTCTGTCTGGGGGTGTGTGTGTAACTGTGTTCCCCCTGTCTCTCCCTCCGTCTGGGTGTGTGTGTGTGTAACTGTGTTCCCCCGTCTCTCACTCCGTCTGGGTGTGTGTGTGTGTGTGTAACTGTGTTCCCCCTGTCTCTCACTCCGTCTGGGGGTGTGTGTGTAACTGTGTTCCCCCTGTCTCTCACTCTGTCTGGGGGTGTGTGTGTGTAACTGTGTTCCCCCTGTCTCTCACTCCGTCTAGGGGGGTGTGTGTAACTGTGTTCCCCCTGTCTCTCCCTCCGTCTGGGTGTGTGTGTGTGTAACTGTGTTCCCCCTGTCTCTCACTCTGTCTGGGGGTGTGTGTAACTGTGTTCCCCCTGTCTCTCACTCTGTCTGGGGGTGTGTGTGTAACTGTGTTCCCCCTGTCTCTCCCTCCGTCTGGGTGTGTGTGTGTGTAACTGTGTTCCCCCGTCTCTCACTCCGTCTGGGTGTGTGTGTGTGTGTGTAACTGTGTTCCCCCTGTCTCTCACTCCGTCTGGGGGTGTGTGTGTAACTGTGTTCCCCCTGTCTCTCACTCTGTCTGGGGGTGTGTGTGTGTAACTGTGTTCCCCCTGTCTCTCACTCCGTCTGGGGGTGTGTGTGTAACTGTGTTCCCCCTGTCTCTCCCTCTGTCTGGGTGTGTGTGTAACTGTGTTTCCCCTGTCTCTCACTCTGTCTGGGGGTGTGTGTCTGTAACTGTGGTCCCCCTGTCTCTCACTCCGTCTGGGGGTGTGTGTGTGTAACTGTGTTCCCCCTGTCTCTCACTCCGTCTGGGTGTGTGTGTAACTGTGTTCCCCCTGTGTCTCACTCTGTCTGGGTGTGTGTGTGTGTAACTGTGTTCCCCCTGTCTCTCACTCCGTCTGGGTGTGTGTGTGTGTAACTGTGTTCCCCCTGTCTCTCACTCTGTCTGGGGGTGTGTGTGTGTAACTGTGTTCCCCCTGTCTCTCACTCCGTCTGGGGGGGGGGGGGGGGTTGTGTGTAACTGTGTTCCCCCTGTCTCTCACTCCGTCTGGGGGTGTGTGTGTGTAACTGTGTTCCCCTGTCTCTCACTCCGTCTGGGGGTGTGTGTGTGTAACTGTGTTCCCCCTGTCTCTCACTCCGTCTGGGGGTGTGTGTGTGTAACTGTGTTCCCCTGTCTCTCACTCCGTCTGGGGGTGTGTGTGTGTAACTGTGTTCCCCCTGTCTCTCACTCCGTCTGGGGGTGTGTGTGTGTAACTGTGTTCCCCCTGTCTCTCACTCCGTCTGGGGGTGTGTGTGTGTAACTGTGTTCCCCCTGTCTCTCACTCCGTCTGGGTATGTATGTGTAACTGTGTTCCCCCTGTCTCTCACTCCGTCTGGGGGTGTGTGTGTGTAACTGTGTTCCCCCTGTCTCTCACTCCGTCTGGGGGTGTGTGTGTGTAACTGTGTTCCCCCTGTCTCTCACTCCGTCTGGGGGTGTGTGTGTAACTGTGTTCCCCCTGTCTCTCACTCTGTCTGGGGGTGTGTGTGTGTAACTGTGTTCCCCCTGTCTCTCACTCTGTCTGGGGGTGTGTGTGTAACTGTGTTCCCCCCTGTCTCTCACTCTGTCTGGGGGTGTGTGTGTAACTGTGTTCCCCCTGTCTCTCACTCTGTCTGGGGGTGTGTGTGTGTAACTGTGTTCCCCCTGTCTCTCACTCTGTCTGGGGGTGTGTGTAACTGTGTTCCCCCTGTGTCTCACTCTGTCTGGGTGTGTGTGTGTGTAACTGTGTTCCCCCTGTCTCTCACTCCGTCTGGGTGTGTGTGTGTGTAACTGTGTTCCCCCTGTCTCTCACTCCGTCTGGGTGTGTGTGTGTAACTGTGTTCCCCCTGTCTCTCACTCCGTCTGGGGGTGTGTGTGTGTAACTGTGTTCCCCCTGTCTCTCACTCCGTCTGGGGGTGTGTGTGTAACTGTGTTCCCCCTGTCTCTCACTCTGTCTGGGGGTGTGTGTGTGTAACTGTGTTCCCCCTGTCTCTCACTCTGTCTGGGGGTGTGTGTGTAACTGTGTTCCCCCCTGTCTCTCACTCTGTCTGGGGGTGTGTGTGTAACTGTGTTCCCCCTGTCTCTCACTCTGTCTGGGGGTGTGTGTGTGTAACTGTGTTCCCCCTGTCTCTCACTCTGTCTGGGGGTGTGTGTGTGTAACTGTGTTCCCCCTGTCTCTCCCTCCGTCTGGGGGTGTGTGTGTGTAACTGTGTTCCCCCTGTCTCTCCCTCCGTCTGGGGGTGTGTGTGTGTAACTGTGTTCCCCCTGTCTCTCACTCTGTCTGGGGTTGTGTGTGTGTAACTGTGTTCCCCCTGTCTCTCACTCTGTCTGGGGGTGTGTGTGTGTAACTGTGTTCCCCCTGTCTCTCACTCCGTCTGGGGGTGTGTGTGTGTAACTGTGTTCCCCCTGTCTCTCACTCTGTCTGGGGGTGTGTGTGTGTAACTGTGTTCCCCCTGTCTCTCACTCCGTCTGGGGGTGTGTGTGTATAACTGTGTTCCCCCTGTCTCTCACTCCGTCTGGGGGTGTGTGTGTAACTGTGTTCCCCCTGTCTCTCACTCTGTCTGGGGGTGTGTGTGTAACTGTGTTCCCCCTGTCTCTCACTCTGTCTGGGGGTGTGTGTGTGTAACTGTGTTCCCCCTGTCTCTCACTCTGTCTGGGGGTGTGTGTGTGTAACTGTGTTCCCCCTGTCTCTCACTCCGTCTGGGGGTGTGTGTGTGTGTAACTGTGTTCCCCCCGTCTCTCACTCCGTCTGGGGGTGTGTGTAACTGTGTTCCCCCTGTCTCTCACTCCGTCTGGGTGTGTGTGTGTAACTGTGTTCCCCCTGTCTCTCACTCCGTCAGGGGGGGTGTGTGTGTAACTGTGTTCCCCCTGTCTCTCACTCCATCTGGGGGGGTGTGTGTAACTGTGTTCCCCCTGTCTCTCACTCCGTCTGGGGGTGTGTGTGTGTAACTGTGTTCCCCCTGTCTCTCACTCCGTCTAGGGGTGTGTGTGTAACTGTGTTCCCCCTGTCTCTCCCTCCGTCTGGGTGTGTGTGTGTGTAACTGTGTTCTCCCTGTCTCTCACTCCGTCTGGGTGTGTGTGTGTGTAACTGTGTTCCCCCTGTCTCTCACTCTGTCTGGGGGTGTGTGTGTGTAACTATGTTCCCCCTGTCTCTCACTCTGTCTGGGGGTGTGTGTGTGTAACTATGTTCCCCCTGTCTCTCACTCCGTCTAGGGGGGTGTGTGTAACTGTGTTCCCCCTGTCTCTCCCTCCGTCTGGGTGTGTGTGTGTGTAACTGTGTTCCCCCTGTCTCTCACTCTGTCTGGGGGTGTGTGTAACTGTGTTCCCCCTGTCTCTCCCTCCGTCTGGGTGTGTGTGTGTGTAACTGTGTTCCCCCTGTCTCTCACTCTGTCTGGGGGTGTGTGTAACTGTGTTCCCCCTGTCTCTCACTCTGTCTGGGGGTGTGTGTGTAACTGTGTTCCCCCTGTCTCTCCCTCCGTCTGGGTGTGTGTGTGTGTAACTGTGTTCCCCCGTCTCTCACTCCGTCTGGGTGTGTGTGTGTGTGTGTAACTGTGTTCCCCCTGTCTCTCACTCCGTCTGGGGGTGTGTGTGTAACTGTGTTCCCCCTGTCTCTCACTCTGTCTGGGGGTGTGTGTGTGTAACTGTGTTCCCCCTGTCTCTCACTCCGTCTAGGGGGGTGTGTGTAACTGTGTTCCCCCTGTCTCTCCCTCCGTCTGGGTGTGTGTGTGTGTAACTGTGTTCCCCCTGTCTCTCACTCTGTCTGGGGGTGTGTGTAACTGTGTTCCCCCTGTCTCTCACTCTGTCTGGGGGTGTGTGTGTAACTGTGTTCCCCCTGTCTCTCCCTCCGTCTGGGTGTGTGTGTGTGTAACTGTGTTCCCCCGTCTCTCACTCCGTCTGGGTGTGTGTGTGTGTGTGTAACTGTGTTCCCCCTGTCTCTCACTCCGTCTGGGGGTGTGTGTGTAACTGTGTTCCCCCTGTCTCTCACTCTGTCTGGGGGTGTGTGTGTGTAACTGTGTTCCCCCTGTCTCTCACTCCGTCTGGGGGTGTGTGTGTAACTGTGTTCCCCCTGTCTCTCCCTCTGTCTGGGTGTGTGTGTAACTGTGTTTCCCCTGTCTCTCACTCTGTCTGGGGGTGTGTGTCTGTAACTGTGTTCCCCCTGTCTCTCACTCCGTCTGGGGGTGTGTGTGTGTAACTGTGTTCCCCCTGTCTCTCACTCCGTCTGGGTGTGTGTGTAACTGTGTTCCCCCTGTGTCTCACTCTGTCTGGGTGTGTGTGTGTGTAACTGTGTTCCCCCTGTCTCTCACTCCGTCTGGGTGTGTGTGTGTGTAACTGTGTTCCCCCTGTCTCTCACTCTGTCTGGGGGTGTGTGTGTGTAACTGTGTTCCCCCTGTCTCTCACTCCGTCTGGGGGGGGGGGGGGGTTGTGTGTAACTGTGTTCCCCCTGTCTCTCACTCCGTCTGGGGGTGTGTGTGTGTAACTGTGTTCCCCCTGTCTCTCACTCTGTCTGGGGGTGTGTGTGTGTAACTGTGTTCCCCCTGTCTCTCACTCCGTCTGGGGGTGTGTGTGTAACTGTGTTCCCCCTGTCTCTCACTCCGTCTGGGGGTGTGTGTGTGTAACTGTGTTCCCCCTGTCTCTCACTCTGTCTGGGGGTGTGTGTGTAACTGTGTTCCCCCTGTCTCTCACTCCGTCTGGGGGTGTGTGTGTAACTGTGTTCCCCCTGTCTCTCACTCCGTCTGGGTGTGTGTGTGTGTGTGTAACTGTGTTCCCCCTGTCTCTCACTCCGTCTGGGGGTGTGTGTGTAACTGTGTTCCCCCTGTCTCTCACTCTGTCTGGGGGTGTGTGTGTGTAACTGTGTTCCCCCTGTCTCTCACTCCGTCTGGGGGTGTGTGTGTAACTGTGTTCCCCCTGTCTCTCCCTCTGTCTGGGTGTGTGTGTAACTGTGTTTCCCCTGTCTCTCACTCTGTCTGGGGGTGTGTGTCTGTAACTGTGTTCCCCCTGTCTCTCACTCCGTCTGGGGGTGTGTGTGTAACTGTGTTCCCCCTGTCTCTCCCTCTGTCTGGGTGTGTGTGTAACTGTGTTTCCCCTGTCTCTCACTCTGTCTGGGGGTGTGTGTCTGTAACTGTGTTCCCCGTCTCTCACTCTGTCTGGGGGTGTGTGTGTAACTGTGTTCCCCTGTCTCTCACTCTGTCTGGGGGTGTGTGTGTGTAACTGTGTTCCCCTGTCTCTCACTCTGTCTGGGGGTGTGTGTGTGTAACTGTGTTCCCCCTGTCTCTCACTCTGTCTGGGGGTGTGTGTAACTGTGTTCCCCCTGTCTCTCACTCCGTCTGGGTGTGTGTGTAACTGTGTTCCCCCTGTGTCTCACTCTGTCTGGGTGTGTGTGTGTGTGTAACTGTGTTCCCCCTGTCTCTCACTCCGTCTGGGTGTGTGTGTGTGTAACTGTGTTCCCCCTGTCTCTCACTCCGTCTGGGTGTGTGTGTGTGTAACTGTGTTCCCCCTGTCTCTCACTCTGTCTGGGGGTGTGTGTGTGTAACTGTGTTCCCCCTGTCTCTCACTCTGTCTGGGGGTGTGTGTGTGTAACTGTGTTCCCCCTGTGTCTCACTCTGTCTGGGGGTGTGTGTGTGTAACTGTGTTCCCCCTGTCTCTCACTCCGTCTGGGGGTGTGTGTGTGTAACTGTGTTCCCCTGTCTCTCACTCCGTTTGGGGGTGTGTGTGTGTAACTGTGTTCCCCCTGTCTCTCACTCTGTCTGGGGGTGTGTGTGTGTAACTGTGTTCCCCCTGTCTCTCACTCCGTCTGGGGGTGTGTGTGTGTAACTGTGTTCCCCCTGTCTCTCACTCCGTCTGGGTATGTATGTGTAACTGTGTTCCCCCTGTCTCTCACTCCGTCTGGGGGTGTGTGTGTGTAACTGTGTTCCCCCTGTCTCTCACTCCGTCTGGGGGTGTGTGTGTAACTGTGTTCCCCCTGTGTCTCACTCTGACTGGGGGTGTGTGTGTGTGTAACTGTGTTCCCCCTGACTCTCACTCTGTCTGGGGGTGTGTGTGTGTAACTGTGTTCCCCCTGTCTCTCACTCTGTCTGGGGGTGTGTGTGTGTAACTGTGTTCCCCCTGTCTCTCACTCTGTCTGGGGGTGTGTGTGTGTAACTGTGTTCCCCCTGTCTCTCACTCTGTCTCGGGGATTGTGTGTAACTGTGTTCCCCCTGTCTCTCACTCCGTCTGGGGGTGTGTGTAACTGTGTTCCCCCTGTCTCTCACTCCGTCTGGGGGTGTGTGTGTAACTGTGTTCCCCCTGTCTCTCACTCTGTCTGGGTGTGTGTGTGTGTAACTGTGTTCTCCCTGTCTCTCACTCTGTCTGGGTGTGTGTGTGTGTGTAACTGTGTTCCCCCTGTCTCTCACTCCGTCTGGGGGTGTGTGTGTAACTGTGTTCCCCCTGTCTCTCACTCTGTCTGGGGGTGTGTGTGTGTGTAACTGTGTTCCCCCTGTCTCTCACTCCGTCTGGGGGTGTGTGTGTAACTGTGTTCCCCCTGTCTCTCACTCTGTCTGGGGGTGTGTGTGTGTAACTGTGTTCCCCCTGTCTCTCACTCCGTCTGGGGGTGTGTGTGTAACTGTGTTCCCCCTGTCTCTCACTCTGTCTGGGGGTGTGTGTGTGTGTAACTGTGTTCCCCCTGTCTCTCACTCCGTCTGGGGGTGTGTGTGTGTGTAACTGTGTTCCCCTGTCTCTCACTCCGTCTGGGGGGGTGTGTGTGTAACTGTGTTCCCCCTGTCTCTCACTCCGTCTGGGGGTGTGTGTGTAACTGTGTTCCCCCTGTCTCTCACTCCGTCTGGGGGTGTGTGTGTGTAACTGTGTTCCCCCTGTCTCTCACTCCGTCTGGGGGTGTGTGTGTAACTGTGTTCCCCCTGTCTCTCACTCTGTCTGGGTGTGTGTGTGTGTAACTGTGTTCCCCCTGTCTCTCACTCCGTCTGGGGGTGTGTGTGTGTAACTGTGTTCCCCCTGTCTCTCACTCCGTCTGGGGGTGTGTGTGTAACTGTGTTCCCCCTGTCTCTCACTCTGTCTGGGGGTGTGTGTGTAACTGTGTTCCCCTGTCTCTCACTCCGTCTGGGGGTGTGTGTAACTGTGTTCCCCCTGTCTCTCACTCTGTCTGGGGGTGTGTGTGTGTAACTGTGTTCCCCCTGTCTCTCACTCTGTCTGGGGGTGTGTGTGTAACTGTGTTCCCCCTGTCTCTCACTCTGTCTGGGGGTGTGTGTGTAACTGTGTTCCCCCTGTCTCTCCCTCCGTCTGGGGGTGTGTGTGTGTAACTGTGTTCCCCCTGTCTCTCACTCTGTCTGGGGTTGTGTGTGTGTAACTGTGTTCCCCCTGTCTCTCACTCTGTCTGGGGTTGTGTGTGTGTAACTGTGTTCCCCCTGTCTCTCACTCTGTCTGGGGGTGTGTGTGTGTAACTGTGTTCCCCCTGTCTCTCACTCCGTCTGGGGGTGTGTGTGTGTAACTGTGTTCCCCCTGTCTCTCACTCCGTCTGGGGGTGTGTGTGTGTAACTGTGTTCCCCCTGTCTCTCACTCCGTCTGGGGGTGTGTGTGTGTAACTGTGTTCCCCCTGTCTCTCACTCCGTCTGGGGGTGTGTGTGTGTAACTGTGTTCCCCCTGTCTCTCACTCTGTCTGGGGGTGTGTGTGTATAACTGTGTTCCCCCTGTCTCTCACTCCGTCTGGGGGTGTGTGTGTAACTGTGTTCCCCCTGTCTCTCACTCTGTCTGGGGGTGTGTGTGTAACTGTGTTCCCCCTGTCTCTCACTCTGTCTGGGGGTGTGTGTGTGTAACTGTGTTCCCCCTGTCTCTCACTCTGTCTGGGGGTGTGTGTGTGTAACTGTGTTCCCCCTGTCTCTCACTCTGTCTGGGGGTGTGTGTGTGTAACTGTGTTCCCCCTGTCTCTCACTCCGTCTGGGGGTGTGTGTGTGTGTAACTGTGTTCCCCCCGTCTCTCACTCCGTCTGGGGGTGTGTGTAACTGTGTTCCCCCTGTCTCTCACTCCGTCTGGGTGTGTGTGTGTAACTGTGTTCCCCCTGTCTCTCACTCCGTCAGGGGGGGTGTGTGTGTAACTGTGTTCCCCCTGTCTCTCACTCCATCTGGGGGGGTGTGTGTAACTGTGTTCCCCCTGTCTCTCACTCCGTCTGGGGGTGTGTGTGTGTAACTGTGTTCCCCCTGTCTCTCACTCCGTCTAGGGGGGTGTGTGTAACTGTGTTCCCCCTGTCTCTCCCTCCGTCTGGGTGTGTGTGTGTGTAACTGTGTTCTCCCTGTCTCTCACTCCGTCTGGGTGTGTGTGTGTGTAACTGTGTTCCCCCTGTCTCTCACTCTGTCTGGGGGTGTGTGTGTGTAACTATGTTCCCCCGTCTCTCACTCCGTCTAGGGGGGTGTGTGTAACTGTGTTCCCCCTGTCTCTCCCTCCGTCTGGGTGTGTGTGTGTGTAACTGTGTTCCCCCTGTCTCTCACTCTGTCTGGGGGTGTGTGTAACTGTGTTCCCCCTGTCTCTCCCTCCGTCTGGGTGTGTGTGTGTGTAACTGTGTTCCCCCTGTCTCTCACTCTGTCTGGGGGTGTGTGTAACTGTGTTCCCCCTGTCTCTCACTCTGTCTGGGGGTGTGTGTGTAACTGTGTTCCCCCTGTCTCTCCCTCCGTCTGGGTGTGTGTGTGTGTAACTGTGTTCCCCCGTCTCTCACTCCGTCTGGGTGTGTGTGTGTGTGTGTAACTGTGTTCCCCCTGTCTCTCACTCCGTCTGGGGGTGTGTGTGTAACTGTGTTCCCCCTGTCTCTCACTCTGTCTGGGGGTGTGTGTGTGTAACTGTGTTCCCCCTGTCTCTCACTCCGTCTAGGGGGGTGTGTGTAACTGTGTTCCCCCTGTCTCTCCCTCCGTCTGGGTGTGTGTGTGTGTAACTGTGTTCCCCCTGTCTCTCACTCTGTCTGGGGGTGTGTGTAACTGTGTTCCCCCTGTCTCTCACTCTGTCTGGGGGTGTGTGTGTAACTGTGTTCCCCCTGTCTCTCCCTCCGTCTGGGTGTGTGTGTGTGTAACTGTGTTCCCCCGTCTCTCACTCCGTCTGGGTGTGTGTGTGTGTGTGTAACTGTGTTCCCCCTGTCTCTCACTCCGTCTGGGGGTGTGTGTGTAACTGTGTTCCCCCTGTCTCTCACTCTGTCTGGGGGTGTGTGTGTGTAACTGTGTTCCCCCTGTCTCTCACTCCGTCTGGGGGTGTGTGTGTAACTGTGTTCCCCCTGTCTCTCCCTCTGTCTGGGTGTGTGTGTAACTGTGTTTCCCCTGTCTCTCACTGTCTGGGGGTGTGTGTCTGTAACTGTGTTCCCCCTGTCTCTCACTCCGTCTGGGGGTGTGTGTGTGTAACTGTGTTCCCCCTGTCTCTCACTCCGTCTGGGTGTGTGTGTAACTGTGTTCCCCCTGTGTCTCACTCTGTCTGGGTGTGTGTGTGTGTAACTGTGTTCCCCCTGTCTCTCCCTCCGTCTGGGTGTGTGTGTGTGTAACTGTGTTCCCCCTGTCTCTCACTCTGTCTGGGGGTGTGTGTGTGTAACTGTGTTCCCCCTGTCTCTCACTCCGTCTGGGGGGGGGGGGGGGGTTGTGTGTAACTGTGTTCCCCCTGTCTCTCACTCCGTCTGGGGGTGTGTGTGTGTAACTGTGTTCCCCTGTCTCTCACTCCGTCTGGGGGTGTGTGTGTGTAACTGTGTTCCCCCTGTCTCTCACTCCGTCTGGGGGTGTGTGTGTGTAACTGTGTTCCCCTGTCTCTCACTCCGTCTGGGGGTGTGTGTGTGTAACTGTGTTCCCCCTGTCTCTCACTCCGTCTGGGGGTGTGTGTGTGTAACTGTGTTCCCCCTGTCTCTCACTCCGTCTGGGGGTGTGTGTGTGTAACTGTGTTCCCCCTGTCTCTCACTCCGTCTGGGTATGTATGTGTAACTGTGTTCCCCCTGTCTCTCACTCCGTCTGGGGGTGTGTGTGTGTAACTGTGTTCCCCCTGTCTCTCACTCCGTCTGGGGGTGTGTGTGTGTAACTGTGTTCCCCCTGTCTCTCACTCCGTCTGGGGGTGTGTGTGTAACTGTGTTCCCCCTGTCTCTCACTCTGTCTGGGGGTGTGTGTGTAACTGTGTTCCCCTGTCTCTCACTCCGTCTGGGGGTGTGTGTAACTGTGTTCCCCCTGTCTCTCACTCTGTCTGGGGGTGTGTGTGTGTAACTGTGTTCCCCCTGTCTCTCACTCTGTCTGGGGGTGTGTGTGTAACTGTGTTCCCCCTGTCTCTCACTCTGTCTGGGGGTGTGTGTGTAACTGTGTTCCCCCTGTCTCTCACTCTGTCTGGGGGTGTGTGTGTGTAACTGTGTTCCCCCTGTCTCTCACTCTGTCTGGGGGTGTGTGTGTGTAACTGTGTTCCCCCTGTCTCTCCCTCCGTCTGGGGGTGTGTGTGTGTAACTGTGTTCCCCCTGTCTCTCCCTCCGTCTGGGGGTGTGTGTGTGTAACTGTGTTCCCCCTGTCTCTCACTCTGTCTGGGGTTGTGTGTGTGTAACTGTGTTCCCCCTGTCTCTCACTCTGTCTGGGGGTGTGTGTGTGTAACTGTGTTCCACCTGTCTCTCACTCCGTCTGGGGGTGTGTGTGTGTAACTGTGTTCCCCCTGTCTCTCACTCTGTCTGGGGGTGTGTGTGTGTAACTGTGTTCCCCCTGTCTCTCACTCCGTCTGGGGGTGTGTGTGTATAACTGTGTTCCCCCTGTCTCTCACTCCGTCTGGGGGTGTGTGTGTAACTGTGTTCCCCCTGTCTCTCACTCTGTCTGGGGGTGTGTGTGTAACTGTGTTCCCCCTGTCTCTCACTCTGTCTGGGGGTGTGTGTGTAACTGTGTTCCCCCTGTCTCTCACTCTGTCTGGGGGTGTGTGTGTGTAACTGTGTTCCCCCTGTCTCTCACTCTGTCTGGGGGTGTGTGTGTGTAACTGTGTTCCCCCTGTCTCTCACTCCGTCTGGGGGTGTGTGTGTGTGTAACTGTGTTCCCCCCGTCTCTCACTCCGTCTGGGGGTGTGTGTAACTGTGTTCCCCCTGTCTCTCACTCCGTCTGGGTGTGTGTGTGTAACTGTGTTCCCCCTGTCTCTCACTCCGTCAGGGGGGGTGTGTGTGTAACTGTGTTCCCCCTGTCTCTCACTCCATCTGGGGGGGTGTGTGTAACTGTGTTCCCCCTGTCTCTCACTCCGTCTGGGGGTGTGTGTGTGTAACTGTGTTCCCCCTGTCTCTCACTCCGTCTAGGGGTGTGTGTGTAACTGTGTTCCCCCTGTCTCTCCCTCCGTCTGGGTGTGTGTGTGTGTAACTGTGTTCTCCCTGTCTCTCACTCCGTCTGGGTGTGTGTGTGTGTAACTGTGTTCCCCCTGTCTCTCACTCTGTCTGGGGGTGTGTGTGTGTAACTATGTTCCCCCTGTCTCTCACTCCGTCTAGGGGGGTGTGTGTAACTGTGTTCCCCCTGTCTCTCCCTCCGTCTGGGTGTGTGTGTGTGTAACTGTGTTCCCCCTGTCTCTCACTCTGTCTGGGGGTGTGTGTAACTGTGTTCCCCCTGTCTCTCCCTCCGTCTGGGTGTGTGTGTGTGTAACTGTGTTCCCCCTGTCTCTCACTCTGTCTGGGGGTGTGTGTAACTGTGTTCCCCCTGTCTCTCACTCTGTCTGGGGGTGTGTGTGTAACTGTGTTCCCCCTGTCTCTCCCTCCGTCTGGGTGTGTGTGTGTGTAACTGTGTTCCCCCGTCTCTCACTCCGTCTGGGTGTGTGTGTGTGTGTGTAACTGTGTTCCCCCTGTCTCTCACTCCGTCTGGGGGTGTGTGTGTAACTGTGTTCCCCCTGTCTCTCACTCTGTCTGGGGGTGTGTGTGTGTAACTGTGTTCCCCCTGTCTCTCACTCCGTCTAGGGGGGTGTGTGTAACTGTGTTCCCCCTGTCTCTCCCTCCGTCTGGGTGTGTGTGTGTGTAACTGTGTTCCCCCTGTCTCTCACTCTGTCTGGGGGTGTGTGTAACTGTGTTCCCCCTGTCTCTCACTCTGTCTGGGGGTGTGTGTGTAACTGTGTTCCCCCTGTCTCTCCCTCCGTCTGGGTGTGTGTGTGTGTAACTGTGTTCCCCCGTCTCTCACTCCGTCTGGGTGTGTGTGTGTGTGTGTAACTGTGTTCCCCCTGTCTCTCACTCCGTCTGGGGGTGTGTGTGTAACTGTGTTCCCCCTGTCTCTCACTCTGTCTGGGGGTGTGTGTGTGTAACTGTGTTCCCCCTGTCTCTCACTCCGTCTGGGGGTGTGTGTGTAACTGTGTTCCCCCTGTCTCTCCCTCTGTCTGGGTGTGTGTGTAACTGTGTTTCCCCTGTCTCTCACTCTGTCTGGGGGTGTGTGTCTGTAACTGTGTTCCCCCTGTCTCTCACTCCGTCTGGGGGTGTGTGTGTGTAACTGTGTTCCCCCTGTCTCTCACTCCGTCTGGGTGTGTGTGTAACTGTGTTCCCCCTGTGTCTCACTCTGTCTGGGTGTGTGTGTGTGTAACTGTGTTCCCCCTGTCTCTCACTCCGTCTGGGTGTGTGTGTGTGTAACTGTGTTCCCCCTGTCTCTCACTCTGTCTGGGGGTGTGTGTGTGTAACTGTGTTCCCCCTGTCTCTCACTCCGTCTGGGGGGGGGGGGGGTTGTGTGTAACTGTGTTCCCCCTGTCTCTCACTCCGTCTGGGGGTGTGTGTGTGTAACTGTGTTCCCCCTGTCTCTCACTCTGTCTGGGGGTGTGTGTGTGTAACTGTGTTCCCCCTGTCTCTCACTCCGTCTGGGGGTGTGTGTGTAACTGTGTTCCCCCTGTCTCTCACTCCGTCTGGGGGTGTGTGTGTGTAACTGTGTTCCCCCTGTCTCTCACTCTGTCTGGGGGTGTGTGTGTAACTGTGTTCCCCCTGTCTCTCACTCCGTCTGGGGGTGTGTGTGTAACTGTGTTCCCCCTGTCTCTCACTCCGTCTGGGTGTGTGTGTGTGTGTGTAACTGTGTTCCCCCTGTCTCTCACTCCGTCTGGGGGTGTGTGTGTAACTGTGTTCCCCCTGTCTCTCACTCTGTCTGGGGGTGTGTGTGTGTAACTGTGTTCCCCCTGTCTCTCACTCCGTCTGGGGGTGTGTGTGTAACTGTGTTCCCCCTGTCTCTCCCTCTGTCTGGGTGTGTGTGTAACTGTGTTTCCCCTGTCTCTCACTCTGTCTGGGGGTGTGTGTCTGTAACTGTGTTCCCCCTGTCTCTCACTCCGTCTGGGGGTGTGTGTGTAACTGTGTTCCCCCTGTCTCTCCCTCTGTCTGGGTGTGTGTGTAACTGTGTTTCCCCTGTCTCTCACTCTGTCTGGGGGTGTGTGTCTGTAACTGTGTTCCCCGTCTCTCACTCTGTCTGGGGGTGTGTGTGTAACTGTGTTCCCCTGTCTCTCACTCTGTCTGGGGGTGTGTGTGTGTAACTGTGTTCCCCTGTCTCTCACTCTGTCTGGGGGTGTGTGTGTGTAACTGTGTTCCCCCTGTCTCTCACTCTGTCTGGGGGTGTGTGTAACTGTGTTCCCCCTGTCTCTCACTCCGTCTGGGTGTGTGTGTAACTGTGTTCCCCCTGTGTCTCACTCTGTCTGGGTGTGTGTGTGTGTGTAACTGTGTTCCCCCTGTCTCTCACTCCGTCTGGGTGTGTGTGTGTGTAACTGTGTTCCCCCTGTCTCTCACTCCGTCTGGGTGTGTGTGTGTGTAACTGTGTTCCCCCTGTCTCTCACTCTGTCTGGGGGTGTGTGTGTGTAACTGTGTTCCCCCTGTCTCTCACTCTGTCTGGGGGTGTGTGTGTGTAACTGTGTTCCCCCTGTGTCTCACTCTGTCTGGGGGTGTGTGTGTGTAACTGTGTTCCCCCTGTCTCTCACTCCGTCTGGGGGTGTGTGTGTGTAACTGTGTTCCCCTGTCTCTCACTCCGTTTGGGGGTGTGTGTGTGTAACTGTGTTCCCCCTGTCTCTCACTCTGTCTGGGGGTGTGTGTGTGTAACTGTGTTCCCCCTGTCTCTCACTCCGTCTGGGGGTGTGTGTGTGTAACTGTGTTCCCCCTGTCTCTCACTCCGTCTGGGTATGTATGTGTAACTGTGTTCCCCCTGTCTCTCACTCCGTCTGGGGGTGTGTGTGTGTAACTGTGTTCCCCCTGTCTCTCACTCCGTCTGGGGGTGTGTGTGTGTAACTGTGTTCCCCTGTCTCTCACTCCGTCTGGGGGTGTGTGTGTGTAACTGTGTTCCCCCTGTCTCTCACTCCGTCTGGGGGTGTGTGTGTAACTGTGTTCCCCCGTCTCTCACTCCGTCTGGGGGTGTGTGTGTAACTGTGTTCCCCTGTCTCTCACTCCGTCTGGGTGTGTGTGTGTAACTGTGTTCCCCCTGTCTCTCACTCCGTCTGGGGGTGTGTGTGTGTAACTGTGTTCCCCTGTCTCTCACTCCGTCTGGGGGTGTGTGTGTGTAACTGTGTTCCCCCTGTCTCTCACTCCGTCTGGGGGTGTGTGTGTGTAACTGTGTTCCCCCTGTCTCTCACTCCGTCTGAGTGTGTGTGTGTGTAACTGTGTTCCCCCGTCTCTCACTCCGTCTGGGGGTGTGTGTGTGTAACTGTGTTCCCCCTGTCTCTCAGTCCGTCTGGGGGTGTGTGTGTAACTGTGTTCCCCCGTCTCTCACTCCGTCTGGGGGTGTGTGTGTAACTGTGTTCCCCCTGTCTCTCACTCTGTCTGGGTGTGTGTGTGTGTAACTGTGTTCCCCCTGTCTCTCACTCCGTCTGGGGGTGTGTGTGTGTAACTGTGTTCCCCCTGTCTCTCACTCTGTCTGGGGGTGTGTGTGTGTAACTGTGTTCCCCCTGTCTCTCACTCCGTCTGGGGGTGTGTGTGTAACTGTGTTCCCCCTGTCTCTCACTCCGTCTGGGGGTGTGTGTGTGTAACTGTGTTCCCCCTGTCTCTCACTCTGTCTGGGGGTGTGTGTGTAACTGTGTTCCCCCTGTCTCTCACTCCGTCTGGGGGTGTGTGTGTGTAACTGTGTTCCCCCTGTCTCTCACTCTGTCTGGGGGGGGTGGGTGTGTGTAACTGTGTTCCCCCTGTCTCTCACTCCGTCTGGGGGTGTGTGTGTAACTGTGTACCCCCTGTCTCTCACTCCGTCTGGGGGTGTGTGTGTGTAACTGTGTTCCCCCTGTCTCTCACTCCGTCTGGGGGTGTGTGTGTGTAACTGTGTTCCCCCTGTCTCTCCCTCCGTCTGGATGTAGTGTAATGTTAACCCTGTCTCTCTCTCTCCCCCTCTCTCAGGGTTATATCTGTGGGAGTTCCAGTCCCTGCCGAAGGAGTTATTGATATTCCTATCATTGAGAGGGAGGTCAGCAGCCCCAGGAAACATTTTAAGGTCAGATTCTGGCTTAATATCTCCAACCCATTCTCACAGGGACAGCATGGGGTTAGATACAGAGTAAAGCTCCCTCTGCACTGTCCCCCCATCCCATGGACAGGGACAGCACGGGGTTAGATACAGAGTAAAGCTCCCTCTACACTGTCTCCCCATCAAACACTCCCAGGAGAGGGACAGCACGGGGTTAGATACAGAGTAAAGCTCCCTCTACACTGTCTCCCCATCAAACACTCCCAGGGACAGGGACAGCACAGGGTTAGATACAGAGTAAAGCTCCCTCTACACTGTCCCCCCCATCAAACACTCCCAGGGACAGGGACAGCACGGGGTTAGATACAGAGTAAAGCTCCCTGTACACTGTCCCCCCATCCCAGGGACAGGGACAGGGACAGCACGGGGTTAGATACAGAGTAAAGCTCCCTCTACAGTGTTCCCCCCATCCCAGGGACAGCACGGGGTTAGATACAGAGTAAAGGTCTCTCTACACTGTCCCCATCCCAGCGTCAGGGACAGCACACGGTTAGATACAGAGTAAAGCTCCCTCTACACTGTCCCCCGTGAAACACCCCAGGGCCAGGGCCAGGGACAGCACGGGGTTAGATACAGAGTAAACACTGTCCCCCCCATCCCAGGGACAGGACAGGGTTAGATACAGAGTAAAGCTCCCTCTACACTGTCCCCCCCATCCCAGGGACAGGGACAGCACAGGGTTAGATACAGAGTAAAGCTCTCTCTACACTGTCCCCCCATCCCAGGGACAGGGACAGCACGGGGTTAGATACAGAGTAAAGCTCCCTCTACACTGTCCCCCCCATCCCAGGGACAGGGACAGCACGGGGTTAGATACAGAGTAAAGCTCCCTCTACACTGTCCCCCCCATCCCAGGGCCAGGGCCAGCACGGGGTTAGATACAGAGCCGAGCTCCCTCTTGTTATAAAGTGGAGGTTGACCCCCTTCTGAGAACTGAAACTGAAATACCCCAAAGAGCACCACCTTGCCCTATAATCTGTAAAAGGAATCTGAAAACTTGTCTCACCTGAATTTCAGCACCTTCCAGTGGGTAAATAAAATAAATCCCTTCTACTCACTTTCTAAAACTGACAGGTAACTTTGTTTATTTATCAAACGCTCACCATGAACTAATGTATTAACAAACTGAATAAATCCCTTCAAACTCAACCGAAGTTTGTCTCTTGAAATTCGCCCCATTGCCTTCCGGAAGTTCGAGGGCTCGCGGCATGTTGCATTTTAAATCGTGATGCACAGAAACGAAATAAAACAACACAATCTTCTAAAGGGACCATGCAGCGCCTCCCCCCCAAGCCCTCCGAGCATTTTACAAACACCAAATTCTAGCTTGCCGCCTCCCAAACTACAATTACTCCACCGAACTTCACTACATCGACACTGTCGCCCCACCATCAAACACTCCTTGGATAGAGGGTTAGATACACAGTTTCCTGAAGAAGGGCTCATGCCCGAAACGTCGATTCTCCTGTTCCCTAGATGCTGCCCGACCTGCTGCGCTTTTCCAGCTCTGATCTCCAGCATCTGCAGTCCTCACTTTCTCCTAGATACACAGTAAAGCTACCTCTACATTGTTCTCCACCCCCCTCCCCCCAATCAAACACTCCCAGGACAGGGGTTAAATCAGAATGACACTCTCTCTACACTGACCCCCATCCCAGGACCAGGACAAGGACAGCACAGGGTGAGATACAGAGTGACCCCCCCCACTCTATCCCAGGACAGGGTGAGATACAAAGTGATGCTCTGTCCCTGTCCCTGTCTCCGACAGATGGCCCTTGCTCCGTTATTCCGAGTCGGTGATGTGGAGGGCACCATGTTACGGGTACGTCAGAGCCGAGCTGCACACAGTGCTGTCACCCATTACCGCGTCCTGAGAAGTTCCGGCTCTGCTGCTCTGCTGGAGCTACAGCCATTGACGGGTGAGTGGCCGGTGGGGGCCAGGGGTCCGACTCACCCATTTGTAAACTCCCTCCAATCCCTGCAGTGGTCTCCAAATATCGCATGCAGTGTGTGTGTATGTGGGCAAAACATCCATTACTCTTCCCTTAGCTTCCAAGTTCGGATGGTACCTTCACTTAGTGAGTCGCCGCACTGGGTCTTGCAGAGGGTACACACTACTGCTCCTCTGCGATGGTTAGATTCTCTCTCAATGGGAACCCCCAGGATGTTGATAGTGGGGGGGAGGGGGGATTCAGTGACGGTAACACCATTGAACGTCAAGGGGGCGATGGTTAGATTCTCTCTCAATGGGAACCCCCAGGATGTTGATAGTGGGGGGGGGAGGGGGGATTCAGTGACGGTAACACCATTGAACGTCAAGGGGGCGGTGGTTAGATTCTCTCTCAATGGGAACCCCCAGGATGTTGATAGTGGGGGGGAGGGGGGATTCAGTGACGGTAACACCATTGAACGTCAAGGGGGCGATGGTTAGATTCTCTCTCAATGGGAACCCCCAGGATGTTGATAGTTGGGGGGGGGAGGGGGGATTCAGTGACGGTAACACCATTGAACGTCAAGGGGGCGATGGTTAGATTCTCTCTCAATGGGAACCCCCAGGATGTTGATAGTGGGGGGGAGGGGGGATTCAGTGATGGTAACACCATTGAACGTCAAGGGGGCGATGGTTAGATTCTCTCTCAATGGGAACCCCCAGGATGTTGATAGTGGGGGGGGGGGGGAGAGGGGGGATTCAGTGATGGTAACACCATTGAACGTCAAGGGGGCGATGGTTAGATTCTCTCTTGCTGGAGATGCCCATTGCCTGGTCATGCTGGTTATTATTACACGATGGTGTATTGACGATGGTACCTGCCCCGGCCTCCTCATCCTCCAGTCCCGTGTGCAGTGATGCCTGGGCTGGAGCGTGGTTCCCTCTGCTGGACATCCACTTGTCCATGAGACAGCCCCTCTCTCCCTCAGTGAGGTGATCCGAACGCTTCTGTGGTCAGGAACCTATCGTGTCTTTTCTCAGGGTTTGGGGACCAGCTGAGTGGGAAGGAGTAACCACAGAGGAGTAACTGATCCCCTCTTCCCCCAGGCGTGAAACATCAGCTGAGGGTCCATCTTGCTCTGGGGCTCAGCTGCCCCATCCTCGGCGACCATAAATATTCCAAGTGGAACAGCCTCCAACCACAGGTAGGAGAGAGGGGGAGGGAGGGACGGGGGAGAGGAAGACAGATGAAGAGTGGGACACTGAGAGGGTGTGGATGTTGGGGGGGGGATGGTGAATGGGAGTGGGAGGCGGAGGGAGGGGTACGGGGAGTGGGTGACGGAGAGGGATGGAGCGGGGGACGGGGAGGGGGGGACGGGGAGGGAGCGGGGGACGGGGAGGGGGTGGGGGACGGGGAGGGGACGGGGTGGGGGACGGGGGACGGGGTGGGGGACGGGGGAGGGGTGGGGGGACGGGGTGGGAGTGGGGGGCGGGGAAGGGGTGGGGGGGCGGGGTGGGAGTGGGGGGCGGGGAAGGGGTGGGGGGACGGGGAAGGGGTGGGGGACGGGGAGAGGTGGGGGGACGGGGAAGGGGTGGGGGGACGGGGAAGGGGTGGGGGGACGGGGAAGGGGTGGGGGGTGGGGGGACGGGGAGGGGTGGGGGGACGGGGAAGGGGTGGGGGGACGGGGAAGGGGTGGGGGGACGGGGAAGGGGTGGGGGGTGGGGGGACGGGGAAGGGGTGGGGGACGGGGAAGGGGTGGGGGGAGGGGGAGGGGGTGGGGGGAGGGGGAGGGGCAGTGGTGGATGGTGGTGGATTCACACGAACATGTTTTGTATTAATCTCTGGGCCTGGTGTTTTGTTTTGAAACAGAAACTTCCGGAAGGCATGCTGAAACGGCTGGGCCTGACTCCGCCGAAGTGCCGGTACCTGCCCCTGTATGTTCACGGCCGGCAGCTGTTGGTGCCGGGACCCGGGGAAGGGGACAGCTCTGTCTCCGAGACCCACGGCCTCCAGCTCAACGTGGTCAGCAAGCCCCCCCGCTACTTCCGAGAAGCCCTGAGGAAACTCGGGATCCAGGGTCCGTGGCAGCATGAGACCCCGGAGAGTCCATCCCAGTGATGGTGGGATGTGCACAGCTCCAGGGTCAGTCGGGGCTGAGGGGCAGGAACAAGAGCGAGAGGTGTGTTGTGGTTTTCCATGGGTGACGCCGAGGTTCAGGGGAGAAAAAAACCAAGACTCGGAAGCTCACTCAACCACGAGAGTATTTCCAGAGGCATTCCGACAGATCCGAGTCAGCGAGAGAGAGATTGTTCGCCTGCGTTCTTCGGAGAAACTGGACTGTGCAGCTGTTTGGGCGTTCCTGGGTTGAACATGGTTTGTCGTACACGTGTCCAAAAGCTGGACGGGAAGTGGCATTTCTGCTGAAAAGCGGGTGACTTGGCTCTGATTAAGATTTTTTGAGAATGATAGAGCTTATTGCTTTAAATTATTGGACAAACGGCGTTGATTGAGGGAGGGATTCTGCCATTTGTGACTTAGCAACAGCCTCTGAAATCGAGTTGACATTCCATTTGCAGAGGAGCTCTGTCAGTTGGTGACAGGCGGTATCTCTCTGATCGAATCTGAGCCATTGTGTGACAGAGGTGAAGATTCTGTACAGTCACCAGTTCAATCTCTTCCATGAGGAAAAGGAACAAGTTGACGTATTCTCTGTGTCTCTGCCTTGCTTTCAGGGAGTGGGATGTGTTGCACAGCTCTGTTCAAAAGCAATTCCACCCCAAAATAAATTAATCTTTTTTTAGACATGGTTGAAGGCATGTTGTGGAGGTCCCTGGGAGCTGTTTCCCGTTGGTTAAATGAAACATCGATGCTCCTGGTGGACTGCCACACCTCAGCCTATCCCAGTGAGCCAGCACAGTGTTCATCGGTAATCCTGCTGCTGCCAGCCGTCACTCACTGGGGCTGGTACTGAGAGTCTCCAGGAGCCTGTGACAGTGATGGAGGACGGAGCGGTCAGTGTTCCTGGCACTGACCAGCACACTCTGCTCCGTCTCCTGGACAATCAGAGACAGCTTCTCACAGGAGTTCATCGAGATCAGAACCTGAAAAGAGGAGTGGAGGGGAAAGCAGGGGGGAGGGTTAGGGGCAGGATGCCATCGAAAGCACAAATCCCAGTCTCTGGGCATATTTCTCTCTCTCTCTCACTCACTCACACACACACACACTCCTGTACCTGGGGAGGTCTCTCTCACACACACACACACACACTCCTGTATCTGGGGAGGTCTCACCCTCTCTCACACACACACACACACTCCTGTATCTGGGGAGGTCTCTCTCACCCTCTCTCACACACACACACACACTCCTGTATCTGGGGAGGTCTCTCTAACCCTCTCTCTCACACACACACACACACACACACTCCTGTATCTGGGGAGGTCTCTCTAACCCTCTCTCTCACACACACACACACACACTCCTGTATCTGGGGAGGTCTCTCTAACCCTCTCTCTCACACACACACACACTCCTGTATCTGGGGAGGTCTCTCTAACCCTCTATCTCTCTCTCTCACACACACACACTCCTGTATCTGGGGAGGTCTCTCTAACCCTCTCTCTCTCTCACACACACCCTCCTGTATCTGGGGAGGTCTCTCTAACCCTCTCTCTCTCTCACACACACACTCCTGTATCTGGGGAGGTCTCTCTAACCCTCTCTCTCACACACACACACACACACTCCTGTATCTGGGGAAGTCTCTCTAACCCTCTCTCTCACACACACACACTCCTGTATCTGGGGAGGTCTCTCTAACCCTCTCTCTCACACACACACACTCCTGTATCTGGGGAGGTCTCTCTAACCCTCTCTCTCTCACACACACACACTCCTGTATCTGGGGAGGTCTCTCTAACCCTCTCTCTCTCTCACACACACACACACACTCCTGTATCTGGGGAGGGCTCTCTAACCCTCTCTCACATACACACACACACACTCCTGTATCTGGGGAGGTCTCTCTAACCCTCTCTCACACACACACACACTCCTGTATCTGGGGAGGTCTCTCTAACCCTCTCTCACACACACACACACTCCTGTATCTGGGGAGGTCTCTCTAACCCTCTCTCACACACACACACACACACTCCTGTATCTGGGGAGGTCTCTCTAACCCTCTCTCTCTCTCTCTCACACACACACACACACTCCTGTATCTGGGGAGGTCTCTCTAACCCTCTCTCTCTCTCTCTCACACACACACACACTCCTGTATCTGGGGAGGTCTCTCTAACCCTCTCTCTCTCTCTCACACACACACACACACACTCCTGTATCTGGGGAGGTCTCTCTAACCCCCTCTCACACACACACACTCCTGTATCTGGGGAGGTCTCTCTAACCCTCTCTCTCTCTCACATACACACACACACTCCTGTATCTGGGGAGGTCTCTCTAACCCTCTCTCACACACACACACACTCCTGTATCTGGGGAGGTCTCTCTAACCCTCTCTCTCTCTCACACACACACTCACACACACTCCTGTATCTGGGGAGGTCTCTCTAACCCCCTCTCACACACACACACACTCCTGTATCTGGGGAGGTCTCTCTAACCCTCTCTCACACACTCCTGTATCTGGGGAGGTCTCTCTCTCTCTCTCTCACACACACACACACTCCTGTATCCGGGGAGGTCTCTCTAACTCTCTCTCACACACACACACACACTCCTGTATCTGGGGAGGTCTCTCTAACCCTCTCTCACACACACACACACACACCCCTGTATCTGGGGAGGTCTCTCTAACCCTCTCTCACACACACACACACACACACCCCTGTATCTGGGGAGGTCTCTCTAACCCCCTCTCACACACACACACACACTCCTGTATCTGGGGAGGTCTCTCTAACCCTCTCTCACACACTCACACACACTCCTGTATCTGGGGAGGTCTCTCTAACCCTCTCTCTCTCTCTCTCTCTCACACACACACACACACTCCTGTATCTGGGGAGGTCTCTCTAACCCTCTCTCTCTCACACACACACACACACACTTCTGTATCTGGGGAGGTCTCTCTAACCCTCTCTCACACACACACACTCCTGTATCCGGGGAGGTCTCTCTAACTCTCTCTCACACACACACTCCTGTATCTGGGGAGGTCTCTCTAACCCTCTCTCACACACACACACACACACACACTCCTGTATCCGGGGAGGTCTCTCTAACTCTCTCTCACACACACACACACACACTCCTGTATCTGGGGAGGTCTCTCTAACCCTCTCTCTCTCTCTCACACACACACACACTCCTGTATCTGGGGAGGTCTCTCTAACCCTCTCTCACACACACACACACACACTCCTGTATCTGGGGAGGTCTCTCTAACCCCCTCTCACACACACACACACTCCTGTATCTGGGGAGGTCTCTCTAACCCTCTCTCACACACTCACACACACTCCTGTATCTGGGGAGGTCTCTCTAACCCTCTCTCTCTCTCTCTCTCTCTCTCTCTCTCTCTCTCACACACACACACACACACACACACACACACACACTCCTGTATCTGGGGAGGTCTCTCTGACCCTCTCTCTCACACACACACACTCCTGTATCTGGGGAGGGCTCTCTAACCCTCTCTCTCACACACACACACTCTTGTATCTGGGGAGGTTTCTCTAACCCTCTCTCACACACACACACACACTCCTGTATCTGGGGAGGTCTCTCTAACCCTCTCTCACACACACACACACTCCTGTATCTGGGGAGGTCTCTCTAACCCTCTCTCACACACTCACACACACTCCTGTATCTGGGGAGGTCTCTCTGACCCTCTCTCTCACACACACACACTCCTGTATCTGGGGAGGTCTCGCTAACCCTCTCTCTCTGACACACACACACACTCCTGTATCTGGGGAGGTCTCTCTAACCCTCTCTCACACACACACACACTCCTGTATCTGAGGAGGTCTCTCTAACCCTCTCTCTCACACACTCACACACACTCCTGTATCTGGGGAGGTCTCTCTAACCCTCTCTCTCTCTCTCTCACACACACACACACACACACACACACTCCTGTATCTGGGGAGGTCTCTCTGACCCTCTCCCTCACACACACACACTCCTGTATCTGGGGAGGTCTCTCTGACCCTCTCTCTCACACACACACACTCCTGTATCTGGGGAGGTCTCTCTAACCCTCCCTCTCACACAAACACACACACTCCTGTATCTGGGGAGGGCTCTCTAACCCTCTCTCTCTCTCTCTCTCACACACACACACACACTCCTGTATCTGGGGAGGTCTCTCTAACCCTCTCTCTCACACACACACACACTCCTGTATCTGGGGAGGTCTCTCTAACCCTCTCTCACACACACACACACTCCTGTATCTGGGGAGGTCTCTCTAACCCTCTCTCTCACACACACACACACACACACACTCCTGTATCTGGGGAGGTCTCTCTAACCCTCTCTCTCACACACACACACTCCTGTATCTGGGGAGGTCTCTCTAACCCTCTCTCTCTCTCTCTCACACACACACACACACTCCTGTATCTGGGGAGGTCTCTCTAACCCTCTCTCTCACACACACACACACTCCTGTATCTGGGGAGGTCTCTCTAACCCTCTCACACACACACACACACTCCTGTACCTGGGGAGGTCTCTCTAACCCTCTCACACACACACACACACTCCTGTATCTGGGGAGGTCTCTCTAACCCTCTCTCTCTCTCACACACACACTCCTGTATCTGGGGAGGTCTCTCTAACCCTCTCTCACACACACACACACACACTCCTCTATCTGGGGAGGTCTCTCTAACCCTCTCTCTCACACACACACACTCCTGTATCTGGGGAGGTCTCTCTAACCCTCTCTCTCTCTCACACACACACACTCCTGTATCTGGGGAGGTCTCTCTAACCCCCTCTCACACACACACACATTCCTGTATCTGGGGAGGTCTCTCTAACCCTCTCTCTCTCTCACACACACACTCACACACACTCCTGTATCTGGGGAGGTCTCTCTAACCCCCTCTCACACACACACACACTCCTGTATCTGGGGAGGTCTCTCTAACCCTCTCTCACACACTCCTGTATCTGGGGAGGTCTCTCTCTCTCTCTCTCACACACACACACACTCCTGTATCCGGGGAGGTCTCTCTAACTCTCTCTCTCACACACACACACACACTCCTGTATCTGGGGAGGTCTCTCTAACCCTCTCTCACACACACACACACACACACACCCCTGTATCTGGGGAGGTCTCTCTAACCCTCTCGCACACACACACACACACACACACACCCCTGTATCTGGGGAGGTCTCTCTAACCCCCTCTCACACACACACACACACTCCTGTATCTGGGGAGGTCTCTCTAACCCTCTCTCACACACTCACACACACTCCTGTATCTGGGGAGGTCTCTCTAACCCTCTCTCTCTCTCTCTCTCTCACACACACACACACACTCCTGTATCTGGGGAGGTCTCTCTAACCCTCTCTCTC
>NW_028270307.1:2500-37500 GCF_037043375.1 Chiloscyllium plagiosum | reverse complement strand
GAGTGTGAGTGAGAGTGGGTGTCTGGGTATGGGGGGGAGAGAGAGAGAGAGAGAGAGAGACTGTGTGTGTATACGTGTGTGTGAGTGTGAGTGAGAGTGGGTGTCTGGGTACGGGGGGGAGAGAGAGAGAGAGAGAGAGAGACTGTGTGTGTATACGTGTGTGTGAGTGTGAGTGAGAGTGGGTGTCTGGGTACGGGGGGGAGAGAGAGAGAGAGAGACACTGTGTGTACGTGTATACGTGTGTGTGTGAGTGTGAGTGAGAGTGGGTGTCTGGGTATGGGGGGGAGAGAGAGAGAGAGAGAGAGAGACTGTGTGTGTATACGTGTGTGTGAGTGTGAGTGAGAGTGGGTGTCTGGGTACGGGGGGGAGAGAGAGAGAGAGAGAGAGAGACTGTGTGTGTATACGTGTGTGTGAGTGTGAGTGAGAGTGGGTGTCTGGGTACGGGGGGGAGAGAGAGAGAGAGAGACTGTGTGTGTATACGTGTGTGTGAGTGTGAGTGAGAGTGGGTGTCTGGGTACGGGGGGGAGAGAGAGAGACACTGTGTGTGTATACATGTGTGTGAGTGTGAGTGAGAGTGGGTGTCTGGGTACGGGGGGGAGAGAGAGAGAGAGAGAGAGAGACTGTGTGTGTATACATGTGTGTGAGTGTGAGTGAGAGTGGGTGTCTGGGTATGGGGGGGAGAGAGAGAGAGAGAGAGAGAGACTGTGTGTGTATACATGTGTGTGAGTGTGAGTGAGAGTGGGTGTCTGGGTACGGGGGGGAGAGAGAGAGAGAGACACTGTGTGTGTAGACGTGTGTGTGTGAGTGTGAGTGAGAGTGGGTGTCTGGGTACGGGGGGGGGAGAGAGAGAGACTGTGTGTGTATACGTGTGTGTGAGTGTGAGTGAGAGTGGGTGTCTGGGTACGGGGGGGAGAGAGAGAGAGAGAGAGAGAGAGAGACTGTGTGTGTATACGTGTGTGTGAGTGAGAGTGGGTGTCTGGGTACGGGGGGGAGAGAGAGAGAGAGAGAGAGAGAGACTGTGTGTGTATACGTGTGTGTGAGTGTGAGTGAGAGTGGGTGTCTGGGTACGGGGGGGAGAGAGAGAGAGAGAGACTGTGTGTGTATACGTGTGTGTGAGTGTGAGTGAGAGTGGGTGTCTGGGTACGGGGGGGAGAGAGAGAGACACTGTGTGTGTATACGTGTGTGTGTGAGTGTGAGTGAGAGTGGGTGTCTGGGTACGGGGGGGAGAGAGAGAGAGAGAGACACTGTGTGTGTATACGTGTGTGTGTGAGTGTGAGTGAGAGTGGGTGTCTGGGTACGGGGGGGAGAGAGAGAGAGAGACTGTGTGTGTATACGTGTGTGTGAGTGTGAGTGAGAGTGGGTGTCTGGGTACGGGGGGGAGAGAGAGAGAGAGAGAGAGAGAGACTGTGTGTGTATACGTGTGTGTGAGTGTGAGTGAGAGTGGGTGTCTGGGTACGGGGGGGAGAGAGAGAGAGAGAGAGAGAGACTGTGTGTGTATACGTGTGTGTGAGTGTGAGTGAGAGTGGGTGTCTGGGTACGGGGGGGAGAGAGAGAGACACTGTGTGTGTATACGTGTGTGTGTGAGTGAGAGTGGGTGTCTGGGTACGGGGGGGGAGAGAGAGAGAGAGAGAGACTGTGTGTGTATACGTGTGTGTGAGTGTGAGTGAGAGTGGGTGTCTGGGTACGGGGGGGAGAGAGAGAGAGAGAGAGAGACTGTGTGTGTATACGTGTGTGTGAGTGTGAGTGAGAGTGGGTGTCTGGGTACGGGGGGGAGAGAGAGAGAGAGAGAGAGACACTGTGTGTGTATACGTGTGTGTGTGAGTGTGAGTGAGAGTGGGTGTCTGGGTACGGGGGGGAGAGAGAGAGAGAGAGAGACTGTGTGTGTATACGTGTGTGTGAGTGTGAGTGAGAGTGGGTGTCTGGGTACGGGGGGGAGAGGGAGAGAGAGACTGTGTGTGTGTGTGTATACGTGTGTGTGAGTGTGTGTGAGTGAGAGTGGGTGTTTGGGTACGGGGGGGGAGAGAGAGAGAGAGAGAGACTGTGTGTGCGTGTATACGTGTGTGTGAGTGAGAGTGGGTGTCTGGGTACGGGGGAGAGAGAGACTGTGTGTGCGTGTATACGTGTGTGTGAGTGAGAGTGGGTGTCTGGGTACGGGGGGGAGAGAGACTGTGTGTGCGTGTATACGTGTGTGTGAGTGAGAGTGGGTGTCTGGGTACGGGGGGGGGGAGAGAGAGAGACTGTGTGTGCGTGTATACGTGTGTGTGAGTGAGAGTGGGTGTCTGGGTACGGGGGAGAGAGAGACTGTGTGTGCGTGTATACGTGTGTGTGAGTGAGAGTGGGTGTCTGGGTACGGGGGGGAGAGAGACTGTGTGTGCGTGTATACGTGTGTGTGAGTGAGAGTGGGTGTCTGGGTACGGGGGGGGGAGAGAGAGAGACTGTGTGTGCGTGTATACGTGTGTGTGAGTGAGAGTGGGTGTCTGGGTACGGGGGGAGAGAGAGAGAGAGAGAGAGACTGTGTGTGTGTGTATACGTGTGTGTGAGTGAGAGTGGGTTTCTGGGTACGGGGGGAGAGAGAGAGAGAGAGACTGTGTGTGCGTGTATACGTGTGTGTGAGAGTGTGTGAGTGAGAGTGGGTGTCTGGGTACGGGGGAGAGAGAGAGAGAGAGAGACTGTGTGTGTGTGTATATGTGTGTGTGAGAGTGTGTGAGTGAGAGTGGGTGTCTGGGTACGGGGAGAGAGAGAGAGAGAGAAAGACTGTGTGTGTATACCTGTGTGTGAGTGAGAGTGGGTGTCTGGGTACGGGGGAGAGAGAGAGAGAGAGAGACACTGTGTGTGTGTGTATACGTGTGTGTGAGTGAGAGTGGGTGTCTGGGTACGGGGGAGAGAGAGAGAGAGAGACACTGTGTGTGTGTGTGTATACGTGTGTGTGAGTGTGAGTGAGAGTGGGTGTCTGGGTACGGGGGGGAGAGAGAGAGAGAGAGAGACTGTGTGTGTGTGTATACGTGTGTGTGAGAGTGTGTGAGTGAGAGTGGGTGTCTGGGTACGGGGGGGAGAGAGAGAGAGAGAGATTGTGTGTGTATACGTGTGTGTGAGTGAGAGTGGGTGTCTGGGTACGGGGGGAGAGAGAGAGAGACTGTGTGTATACGTGTGTGTGAGTGTGAGTGAGAGTGGGTGTCTGGGTACGGGGGTAGAGAGAGAGAGACACTGTGTGTGCGTGTATACGTGTGTGAGAGTGTGTGTGAGTGAGAGTGGGTGTCTGGGTACGGGGGGGAGAGAGAGAGAGAGAGAGACTGTGTGTGTATACGCGTGTATACGTGTGTGTGTGAGAGTGAGAGTGGGTGTCTGGGTACGGGGGGGGGAGAGAGAGAGAGAGAGAGAGAGACTGTGTGTGCGTGTATACGTGTGTGTGTGTGAGAGTGTGTGTGAGAGTGGGTGTCTGGGTACGGGGGGAGAGAGAGAGACTGTGTGTGTGAGAGTGAGGGTGTGTGAAAGAGTGGGTGTCTGGGTACAGGGGGAGAGAGAGAGACTGTGTGTGTGAGAGTGAGGGTGTGTGAAAGAGTGGGTGTCTGGGTACAGGGGGAGAGAGAGACTGTGTGTGTGAGAGAGAGGCTGTGTGAAAGAGTGGGTGTTTGAGTGTGGGAGAGAGAGAGACTATGTGTGTGAGAGTGAGGGTGTGTGAAAGAGTGGGTGTCTGGGTACGGGGGGAGAGAGAGAGACCGTGTGTGTGAGAGTGAGGGTGTGTGAAAGAGTGGGTGTTTGAGTGTGGGAGAGAGAGAGACTGTGTGTGTGAGTGAGGGTGTGTGTGAGTGAGAGTGGGTGTCTGGGTACGGGGGGAGAGAGAGAGACTGTGTGTGTGAGTGAGGGTGTGTGAAAGAGTGGGTGTTTGAGTGTGGGAGAGAGAGAGACCGTGTGTGTGAGTGAGGGTGTGTGAAAGAGTGGGTGTTTGAGTGTGGGAGAGAGAGAGACTGTGTGTGTGAGAGTGAGGGTGTGTGAAAGAGTGGGTGTTTGAGTGTGGGAGAGAGAGAGACCGTGTGTGTGAGTGAGGGTGTGTGAAAGAGTGGGTGTTTGAGTGTGGGAGAGAGAGAGACTGTGTGTGTGAGAGTGAGGGTGTGTGTGAGTGAGAGTGGGTGTCTGGGTACGGGGGGAGAGAGAGAGACCGTGTGTGTGAGAGTGAGGGTGTGTGAAAGAGTGGGTGTTTGAGTGTGGGAGAGAGAGAGAGACTGTGTGTGTGAGAGTGAGGGTGTGTGAAAGAGTGGGTGTCTGGGTACGGGGGGAGAGAGAGAGACCGTGTGTGTGAGAGTGAGGGTGTGTGAAAGAGTGGGTGTTTGAGTGTGGGAGAGAGAGAGAGACTGTGTGTGTGAGAGTGAGGGTGTGTGAAAGAGTGGGTGTCTGGGTACGGGGGGAGAGAGAGAGACCGTGTGTGTGAGAGTGAGGGTGTGTGAAAGAGTGGGTGTTTGAGTGTGGGAGAGAGAGAGAGACTATGTGTGTGAGAGTGAGGGTGTGTGTGAAAGAGTGGGTGTCTGGGTACGGGGGGAGAGAGAGAGACCGTGTGTGTGAGAGTGAGGGTGTGTGAAAGAGTGGGTGTTTGAGTGTGGGAGAGAGAGAGACTGTGTGTGTGAGAGTGAGGGTGTGTGAAAGAGTGGGTGTCTGGGTACGGGGGGAGAGAGAGAGACCGTGTGTGTGAGAGTGAGGGTGTGTGAAAGAGTGGGTGTTTGAGTGTGGGAGAGAGAGAGACTGTGTGTGTGAGAGTGAGGGTGTGTGTGAAAGAGTGGGTGTCTGGGTACGGGGGGAGAGAGAGAGACTGTGTGTGTGAGTGAGGGTGTGTGTGAGTGAGAGTGGGTGTCTGGGTACGGGGGGAGAGAGAGAGACTGTGTGTGTGAGAGTGAGGGTGTGTGTGAGTGAGAGTGGGTGTCTGGGTACGGGGGGAGAGAGAGAGACCGTGTGTGTGTGAGTGAGGGTGTGTGAAAGAGTGGGTGTTTGAGTGTGGGAGAGAGAGAGACTGTGTGTGTGAGAGTGAGGGTGTGTGAAAGAGTGGGTGTCTGGGTACGGGGGGAGAGAGAGAGACCGTGTGTGTGAGAGTGAGGGTGTGTGAAAGAGTGGGTGTTTGGGTGTGGGAGAGAGAGAGACTGTGTGTGTGAGAGTGAGGGTGTGTGAAAGAGTGGGTGTCTGGGTACGGGGGGAGAGAGAGAGACTGTGTGTAAGTGTGTTTGACCGTGTTTGTAAGTGTGATTGTATGTAGCCAATTTGTTTCTTTGCAAACTTCATTTCCGGGATGAGGATGCTCCAGCAGAGGGCAGTGAGGAGCCATGCCCATTGCTGTGTGCGTAGGCCAGCCCAGGTAAACATAGAACAATACAGCACAGAACAGGCCCTTCGGCCCACGATGTTGTGCTGAACATTTGTCCTAGCTTAAGCACCCATCCATGTACCTATCCAATTGCCACTTAAAGGTCACCAATGATTCTGACTCTGCCACTCCCACAGACAGCGCATTCCATGCCCCCACCACTCTCTGGGTAAAGAACCTACCCCTGACATCTCCCCTATACCTTCCACCCTTCACCTTAAATTTATGTCCCCTTGTAACACTCTGATGTACCCGGGGAAAAAGTTTCTGACTGTCTACTCTATCTATTCCTCTGATCATCTTATAAACCTCTATCAAGTCACTCCTCATCCTTCGCCGTTCCAACGAGAAAAGGCCTAGCACTCTCAACCTATCCTCGTGCGACCTATTCTCCATTCCAGGCAACATCCTGGTAAATCTTCTCTGCACCCTCTCCAAAGCTTCCACATCTTTCCTAAAGTGAGGCGACCAGAACTGCACACAGTACTCCAAATGTGGCCTAACCAAAGTCCTGTACAGTTGCAACATCACTTCACGACTCTTGAATTCAATCCCTCTGCTAATGAACTATAATACTCCATAGGCCTTCTGTTTTAAAAAATTCTCAAGGTCAGGTTCGTAGGAGAGTAGTCTGACACAGAACAAACGACCAAGAGGCGAGTCTGCTAGAATATGAGCATTTTATTCCCCGCAGCGTCGCCACAACAAGGTCTCATACTTACAACGGGTCTGGCTTATACTCACTCTACATGTTACCGGAACTGGGAGCCGTCAGTTCTCGTAGAGCGGTTGCCAACTACCCACGCTCGGCGGTTAAACGTAACCCCGGAGCAGACTCCCGGGTCTGGCTTATACTCACTCTACATGTTACCGGAACTGGGAGCCGTCAGTTCTCGTAGAGCGGTTGCCAACAACCCACGCTCGGCGGTTAAACGTAACCCCGGAGCAGACTCCCCGAATTGGAGACTTTTCCAGCTGATATACTCTTTTACAGATAAGAAGATTCACACGGGGAGGTGTGTAATAAGATTCACACGGGACTAAGCAACACCTCCATTCCGGTTAGATTCACACATGTATTGGGACATAATTTTTAACCGTTTCACCACATTCCACTGCTTGGAATTTTACACCACACCTTCTTACAAGCTCTATCCACCTGAGTGGCAACTTTCAAAGATCTATGAACATAGACCCCAAGATCCCTCTGCTCCTCCAGCCCACTAAGAACCCGACCATTAACCCTGTATTCCGCATTCTTATTTGTCTTTCCAAAATGGACAACCTCACACTTGGCAGGGTTGAACTCCATCTGCCACTCCTCAGCCCAGCTCTGCATCATATCTCAGTCCCTTTGCAGCCGACAACAGCCCTCCTCACTATCCACAACTCCTCCAATCTTCGTATCATCTGCAAATTTACTGACACACCCTTCGACTCGCTCTTCCAAGTCATTAATAAAAATTACAAACAGCAGAGGACCCAGAACTGATCCCTGCGGAGCTCCACTAGAGGGCAATGTCCATCCCTAAAGGAAATGAAGGATCCAACAATCAACAATGGATCCCTGGTTATCATTCCAGATACTGAGTGAATGCAAATCCCACCATCTGCATGGCTGGGATTCAAACCCAGCTCCCCAGATCATCACCTAGGACACTGGCTTCATTGTCTTGTGATGGTACCATGAGGGAGTGTGTGAGTGTGCATGTGTGCGTGTGCATGTAGATCTGGGTGTGAGTGTGCATGTGTGTTGGTGTGTGAGGGGTCTGCGAGCAGTTATATCTGTGCGGGAATGGGAGAGAGGGAGTGTGGGTGGGTGTGTGGGGTCTGAGAGGCTGTGCAGGAATGGGAGAGGGAGTGTGTGTGGGTGTGTGTGGGGTCTGAGAGGCTGTGCGGGAATGGGAGAGGGAGTGTGTGTGGGTGTGTGGGTGTGGGGGGGGGGGGGGTCTGAGAGGCTGTGCGGGAATGGGAGAGGGAGTGTGTGTGGGTGTGTGTGTGTGGGGGGGGGGTCTGAGAGGCTGTGCGGGAATGGGAGAGGGAGTGTGTGTGGGGTCTGAGAGGCCGTGCGGGAATGGGAGAGAGAGAGTGTGTGTGGGTGTGTGTGGGGTCTGAGAGGCTGTGCGGGAATGGGAGAGGGAGTGTGTGTGGGTGTGTGTGTGTGGGGGGGGGGGTCTGAGAGGCTGTGCGGGAATGGGAGAGGGAGTGTGTGTGGGGTCTGAGAGGCCGTGCGGGAATGGGAGAGAGAGAGTGTGTGTGGGTGTGTGTGTGTGGGGGGTCTGAGAGGCTGTGCGGGAATGGGAGAGAGGGAGTGTGTGTGGGTGTGTGTGGGGTCTGAGAGGCTGTGCGGGAATGGGAGAGGGAGTGTGTGTGGGTGTGTGTGTGTGGGGGGGGGGGGGTCTGAGAGGCTGTGCGGGAATGGGAGAGGGAGTGTGTGTGGGTGTGTGTGTGTGGGGGGGGGGTCTGAGAGGCTGTGCGGGAATGGGAGAGGGAGTGTGTGTGGGGTCTGAGAGGCCGTGCGGGAATGGGAGAGAGAGAGTGTGTGTGGGTGTGTGTGTGTGGGGGGTCTGAGAGGCTGTGCGGAAATCTGTGCAGGAATGGGAGAGAGGGAGTGTGTGGTCTGAGAGGCTGTGCAGGAATGGGAGAGAGGGAGTGTGTGTGGGTGGGGTCTGAGAGGCTGTGCGGGAATGGGAGAGAGGGAGTGTGTGTGGGCGTGTGTGTGTGTGGGGTCTGAGAGGCTGTGCAGGAATGGGAGAGAGGGAGTGTGTGTGGGGTCTGAGAGGCTGTGCGGGAATGAGAGAGAGTGAGTGTGTGTGGGCGTGTGTGTGTGAGGTCTGAGAGGCTGTGCGGGAATGGGAGGGAGTGTGTGTGTGTGGGGTCTGAGAGGCTGTGCGGGAATGGGAGAGAGGGAGTGTGTGTGGGCGTGTGTGTGTGGGGTCTGAGAGGCTGTGCGGGAATGGGAGGGAGTGTGTGTGTGTGGGGTCTGAGAGGCTGTGCGGGAATGGGAGAGAGGGAGTGTGTGTGGGCGTGTGTGTGGGGGTCTGAGAGGCTGTGCGGGAATGGGAGAGAGGGGGTGCGTGTGGGTGTGTGTGTGTGGGGTCTGAGAGGCTGTGCGGGAATGGGAGAGGGAGTGTGTGTGGGTGTGTGTGTGGGGGTCTGAGAGGCTGTGCGGGAATGGGAGAGAGGGAGTGCGTGTGGGTGTGTGTGTGGGGTCTGAGAGGCTGTGCGGGAATGGGAGAGAGGGAGTGTGTGTGGGGTCTGAGAGGCTGTGCGGGAATGGGAGGGAGTGTGTGTGTGTGGGTCTGAGAGGCTGTGCGGGAATGGGAGAGAGGGAGTGTGTGTGGGCGTGTGTGTGGGGGTCTGAGAGGCTGTGCGGGAATGGGAGAGAGGGAGTGTGTGTGGGATCTGAGAGGCTGTGCAGGAATGGGAGAGAGGGAGTGTGTGTGGGTGTGTGTGTGTGGGGTCTGAGAGGCTGTGCAGGAATGGGAGAGAGGGAGTGTGTGTGGGATCTGAGAGGCTGTGCAGGAATGGGAGAGAGGGAGTGTGTGTGGGTGTGTGTGTGTGGGGTCTGAGAGGCTGTGCGGGAATGGGAGAGAGGGAGTGTGTGTGGGTGTGTGTGTGGGGTCTGAGAGGGTGTGCGGGAATGGGAGAGAGGGAGTGTGTGTGGGTGTGTGTGTGTGGGGTCTGAGAGGCTGTGCAGGAATGGGAGAGAGGGAGTGTGTGTGGGATCTGAGAGGCTGTGCGGGAATGGGAGAGAGGGAGTGTGTGTGTGGGGTCTGAGAGGCTGTGCGGGAATGGGAGAGAGGGAGTGTGTGTGGGGTCTGAGAGGCTGTGCGGGAATGGGAGAGAGGGAGTGTGTGTGGGATCTGAGAGGCTGTGCGGGAATGGGAGAGAGGGAGTGTGTGTGGGTGGGTGTGTGGGGTCTGAGAGGCTTTGCAGGAATGGGAGAGAGGGAGTGTGTGTGGGATCTGAGAGGCTGTGCGGGAATGGGAGAGAGGGAGTGTGTGTGGGCGTGTGTGTGGGGTCTGAGAGGCTGTGCGGGAATGGGAGAGAGGGGGTGTGTGTGGGTGTGTGTGTGGGGTCTGAGAGGGTGTGCGGGAATGGGAGAGAGGGAGTGTGTGTGGGTCTGTATGTATGGGGTCTGAGAGGCTGTGCGGGAATGGGAGAGAGGGAGTGTGTGTGGGCGTGTGTGTGTGGGGTCTGAGAGGCTGTGCCGGAATGGGAGAGAGGGAGTGTGTGTGGGTGTGTGTGTGTGGGGTCTGAGAGGCTGTGCGGGAATGGGAGAGAGGGAGTGTGTGTGGGATCTGAGAGGCTGTGCGGGAATGGGAGAGAGGGAGTGTGTGTGGGGTCTGAGAGGCTGTGCGGGAATGGGAGAGAGGGAGTGTGTGTGTGGGGTCTGAGAGGCTGTGCGGGAATGGGAGAGAGGGAGTGTGTGTGGGTGTGTGTGTGTGGGGTCTGAGAGGCTGTGCGGGAATGGGAGAGAGGGAGTGTGTGTGGGATCTGAGAGGCTGTGCGGGAATGGGAGAGAGGGAGTGTGTGTGGGGTCTGAGAGGCTGTGCGGGAATGGGAGAGAGGGAGTGTGTGTGTGGGGTCTGAGAGGCTGTGCGGGAATGGGAGAGAGGGAGTGTGTGTGGGGTCTGAGAGGCTGTGCGGGAATGGGAGAGAGGGAGTGTGTGTGGGGTCTGAGAGGCTGTGCGGGAATGGGAGAGAGGGAGTGTGTGTGGGGTCTGAGAGGCTGTGCGGGAATGGGAGAGAGGGAGTGTGTGTGGGTGTGTGTGTGTGGGGTCTGAGAGGCCGTACAGGAATGGGAGAGAGGGAGTGTGTGTGGGATCTGAGAGGCTGTGCGGGAATGGGAGAGAGGGAGTGTGTGTGTGGGGTCTGAGAGGCTGTGCGGGAATGGGAGAGAGGGAGTGTGTGTGGGTGTGTGTGTGTGGGGTCTGAGAGGCTGTGCGGGAATGGGAGAGGGAGTGTGTGTGGGTGTGTGTGTGTGGGGTCTGAGAGGCTGTGCGGGAATGGGAGGGAGGGAGTGTGTGTGGGTGTGTGTGTGTGGGGTCTGAGAGGCTGTGCGGGAATGGGAGGGAGGGAGTGTGTGTGGGTGTGTGTGTGTGGGGTCTGAGAGGCTGTGCGGGAATGGGAGGGAGGGAGTGTGTGTGGGTGTGTGTGTGTGGGGTCTGAGAGGCTGTGCGGGAATGGGAGAGAGGGAGTGTGTGTGGGTGTGGTCTGAGAGGCTGTGCGGGAATGGGAGAGAGGGAGTGTGTGTGGGGTCTGAGAGGCTGTGCGGGAATGGGAGAGAGGGAGTGTGTGTGGGGTCTGAAGGCTGTGCGGGAATGGGAGAGAGGGAGTGTGTGTGGGGTCTGAAGGCTGTGCGGGAATGGGAGAGAGGGAGTGTGTGGGGGGTCTGAGAGGCTGTGCGGGAATGGGAGAGAGGGAGTGTGTGTGTATGGGGTCTGAGAGGCTGTGCCGGAATGGGAGAGATGGAGTGTGTATGTATGGGGTCTGAGAGGCTGTGCGGGAATGGGAGAGAGGGAGTGTGTATGTATGGGGTCTGAGAGGCTGTGCGGGAATGGGAGAGAGGGAGTGTGTGTGGGGTCTGAGAGGCTGTGCGGGAATGGGAGAGAGGGAGTGTGTGTGGGGGTGTGTGTGGGGTCTGAGAGGCCGTACAGGAATCTGTGCGGGAATGGGAGAGAGGGTGTGTGTGAGGGTGTGTGTGTGGGGTCTGAGAGGCCGTACAGGAATCTGTGCGGGAATGGGAGAGAGGGGGTGTGGGTGGCGGTGTGTGTGGGGTCTGAGAGGCCGTACAGGAATCTGTGCGGGAATGGGAGAGAGGGTGTGTGGGTGTGTGTGTGGGGTCTGAGAGGCCGTACAGGAATCTGTGCGGGAATGGGAGAGGGTGTGTGTGTGGGGTCTGAGAGGCCGTACAGGAATCTGTGCGGGAATGGGAGAGAGGGGGTGTGTGAGGGTGTGTGTGTGGGGTCTGAGAGGCCGTACAGGAATCTGTGCGGGAATGGGAGAGAGGGTGTGTGTGTGAGGGTGTGTGTGTGGGGTCTGAGAGGCCGTACAGGAATCTGTGCGGGAATGGGAGAGAGGGGGTGTGTGTGAGGGTGTGTGTGTGGGGTCTGAGAGGCCGTACAGGAATCTGTGCGGGAATGGGAGAGAGGGGGTGTGGGTGGGTGTGTGTGTGGGGTCTGAGAGGCCGTACAGGAATCTGTGCGGGAATGGGAGAGAGGGGGTGTGGGTGTGTGTGTGGGGTCTGAGAGGCCGTACAGGAATCTGTGCGGGAATGGGAGAGAGGGGGTGTGGGTGGGTGTGTGTGTGGGGTCTGAGAGGCCGTACAGGAATCTGTGCGGGAATGGGAGAGAGGGGGTGTGGGTGTGTGTGTGTGGGGTCTGAGAGGCCGTACAGGAATCTGTGCGGGAATGGGAGAGAGGGGGTGTGGGTGGGTGTGTGTGTGGGGTCTGAGAGGCCGTACAGGAATCTGTGCGGGATTGGGAGAGAGGGAGTGTGGGTGGGTGTGTGTGTGGGGTCTGAGAGGCCGTACAGGAATCTGTGCGGGAATGGGAGAGAGGGTGTGTGTGTGGGGTCTGAGAGGCCGTACAGGAATCTGTGCGGGATTGCTGACGGCTGACACGGTACCTGCACTAGATGGTGAGTGAAGTCTCCTTCGAGGAGAGTGCGCAGAATCTCACTGAACATGGGCTCGTCCACATCCATGGCGAAGGGGAAGCACAGAAGCTGGCAAACTCTCAACACCACGTCCTGTGGGATCTCCAGGACAGCCTCATCGGAACAGGCAGCAAGGCCCACAGCAGGTAACAGCTGTAACCTGTACACCAGACACCACACCCCATCACAGCACGTCAATACACAGGGAGCATCGGAACAGGCAGCAAGGCCCTACACAGGGTCCACCCTCACCCTGTACACTGAGGGGAGGGGGGGGGGGGGAACGGTGCAGAGGGGATTTACTCTGTATCCAACCCCAGAGCAGGTTACAGCTGTAACCTGTACACCAGACACCACCTCCACCCCCCCCACAGCACGTGACTACACAGGGTCCACCCTCACCCTGTACACCGAGGGGAGGGGGGGGAACGGTGCAGAGGGGCGTTACTCTGTATCCAACCCCAGAGCAGGTTACAGCAGTAACCTGTACACCAGACACCACCTCCACAGCACGTCAATACACAGGGCCCACCCTAACCCTGTACACCGAGGGGAGGGGGGGGAACGGTGCAGAGGGGCGTTACTCTGTATCCAACCCCAGAGCAGGTTACAGCAGTAACCTGTACACCAGACACCACCTCCACCCCCCCCACAGCACGTCAATACACAGGGTCCACCCTCACCCTGTACACCGAGGGGAAGGGGGTGAACGGTGCAGAGGGGATTTACTCTGTATCCAACCCCAGAGCAGGTTACAGCTGTGATGGAGGAAGGTGTCAGACAGTAACTGGTGTAGTATCAGAGGGGTAACACTGTGTGGGCTGGCCAGGATCGGCAGGCACTGGGACAGGACAGTGTAGAGGGAGCTGGGATACTGACCTGTGATCCAGGTGATGGAGGAAGGTGTCAGACAGTAACTGGTGTAGTATCAGAGGGGTAACACTGTGTGGGCTGGCCAGGATTGGCAGGCACTGGGACGGGACAGCAGAGAACACCACAGTAGCTAGTCCCAGGAAGGTTACAATACCTGATGGGGAGACAGACGGGGAGTATGTGAGTGACACAGGACAAGTGACAACATGTGAGACAGCACAACCAAAGGGAAGTGAGAGAGAGGGGGAGAGAACATGTACCAGAGAAGCTGAGTGTGAGGGAGAGAGAGATGTCGGAGTTAGGGAGAGCATGTGGGATAGAGAGAATAAAAATGCCAGGAGGCAGGTAAATGGGGCAAAAGAGAAAGATGGGAGAGAGATACAGTGGGAATGAGACTGTTGCTGGTCAGGGTTCAGAGAGAGAGTGAGTGAGTGAGCCAGTGAGGGGCAGGGACAGAGAGAGAGAGAAATCAGAGAGAGAGAGGCATACATAAGGAGACGGGAGGGGGTCGGGGAAAGGCAGAGCTGGTGAGGGCACAGGAAGAGGGTGGGGTGTGACAGGCACGGGGGTCGGGGACAGGCAGAGAGAGGGGAGGACAGAGAGAGAGGGGGGGGGACAGGCAGAGAGAGAGAAGAGGGGACAGGCAGAAAGAGAGAGGGGAGACAGGCAGAGGGAGATGGGGGGACAGGCAGAGAGAGAGAGGGGGACAGGCAGAGAGAGAGGGGGGGGACAGACAGAGAGAGAGGTGGGGACAGGCAGAGAGAGAGGTGGGGACAGGCAGAGGGAGGGGGGGACAGGCAGAGGGGGGGGGACAGGCAGAGAGAGAGGGGGGGGCAGGCAGAGAGAGAGGGGGGGGCAGGCAGAGAGAGGGGGGGGACAGGCAGAGAGAGAGGGGGGGACAGGCAGAGAGAGGGGGGGGGACAGGCAGAGAGAGAGAGGGGAGACAGGTAGAGAGAGAGAGAGGGGAGACAGGCAGAGAGAGAGAGGGGAGACAGGCAGAGGGAGATGGGGGGACAGGCAGAGGGAGATGGGGGGACAGGCAGAGAGAGAAGGCGGGGACAGGCAGAGAGAGTGCGGGGACAGGCAGAGAGAGAGGGTGGGGAGAGGCAGAGAGAGAGGGAGACAGGCAGAGTGAGGAGGGGGAGCAGGCAGAGAGTGGGCGGGGACAGGCAGAGAGAGTGGGCGGGGACAGGCAGAGAGAGTGGGCGGGGACAGGCAGAGAGAGTGGGCGGGGACAGGCAGAGAGAGCGGGCGGGGACAGGTAGCGAGAGGGCGGGGACAGGCAGAGACAGAGGGGTGGACAGGCAGAGAGAGACAGGGGGACAGGCAGAGAGGGGGGGGACAGGCAGAGAGAGAAGGGAGACAGGCAGAGAGAGGAGGGGGAACAGGCAGGGGGGACAGTCAGAGAGAGAAGAGGGGACAGGCAGAGAGAGAGAAGAGGGGACAGGCAGAGAGAGAGGGCGGAGAGAGAGGGCGGGGACCGGCAGAGAGAGGGCGGAGAGAGAGGGGGGACAGGCAGAGAGAGGAGGGGACAGGCAGAGAGAGAGGGGGGCACAGGCAGAGAGAGAAGGGGGACAGGTAGGGGGGACAGGCAGAGAGAGAAGGGGGACAGGTAGGGGGGACAGGCAGAGAGAGAAGGGGGACAGGCAGAGAGAGAAGGGGGACAGGTAGGGGGACAGGCAGAGAGAGAGGGCTGGGACCGACAGAGAGAGGGCAGAGACAGGGGTGGACAGGCAGAGACAGAGGGGGGACAAACAGAGAGGACAGGCAGAGAGAGAAGGGGGGAGAGTCATAGAGAGAGGAGGGACAGGCAGAGAGGAGGGCACAGGCAGTAGAGAAGGGGAACAGGCAGTGAGAGGGGTGCACAGGCAGCGCGGTGGGGACAGCAGAGAGTGGTGGGGACAGGCAGAGAGAGAGGTGGGGACAGGCAGAGAGAGAGGTGGAGACAGGCAGAGAGAGAGGGGGGTAGGCAGAGAGAGAGAGGGGTGGACAGGCAGAGACAGAGGGGGGTACAGGCAGAGGGGGGGGTACAGGCAGAGAGAGAGAGGAGGTGACAGGCAGAGAGAGAGAGGAGGGGACAGGCAGAGAGGGGGGCACAGGCAGTGAGTGAAGGGGGAACAGGCAGAGAGAGGGGTGCACAGGCAGAAAGAGGGGGACAGGCAGAGAGAGAGTGGGGACAGGCAGAGAGAGAGTGGTAACAGGCAGCGAGGTGGGGACAGCAGAGAGAGAGGTGGAGACAGGCAGAGAGAGGGAGGGGACAGGCGAGAGAGAGGGAGGGGACAGGCGAGAGAGAGGGAGGGGACAGGCGAGAGAGAGGGAGGGGACAGGCAGAGAGAGAGCGCGGGGACAGGCAGAGAGAGAGATGGACAGGCGGGGGGACAGTCAGAGAGAGAATGGGGGACTGTCATGGAGAGAATGGGGACAGGCAGAGAGGATGGGGAACAGGCAGGGGGGGGGAACAGGCAGAGGGGGGGGACAGGCAGAGGGAGGGTGCAGGCAGAGAGGGAGGGGGCAGGCAGAGAGCGGGGGGACAGGCAGAGAGGGGGGGGACAGGCAGAGAGGGGGGGGACAGGCAGAGAGGGGGGGGACAGGCAGAGAGGGGGGGGACAGGCAGAGAGGGGGGGACAGGCAGAGAGGGGAGGGACAGGCAGAGAGGGGGCGGGGACAGGCAGAGAGGGGGCGGGGACAGGCAGAGAGGGGGCGGGGACAGGCAGAGAGAGAGAGGGGCAGGCAGGCAGAGGGGGGACAGGCAGGGGGGACACAGGCAGAGAGAGAAGGGAGACAGGTAGGGGGGGCAGTCAGAGAGAGAAGAGGGGACAGGCAGAGAGAGAGGGTGGGGACCGGCAGAGAGAGGGCGGAGACAGAGGTGTGGACAGGCAGAGAGAGAGGGGGGACAGGCAGAGAGAGAAGGGGGGACAGGCAGAGAGAGAAGGGGGGACAGTCAGAGAGAGAGAAGGGACAGTCAGAGAGAGAGGAGGGACAGTCAGAGAGAGGAGGGGACAGGCAGAGAGAGGAGGGGGGCACAGGCAGAGGGGGGGCACAGGCAGTAGAGAAGGAGTAACAGGCAGTGAGAGAAGGGGGAACAGGCAGAGAGAGGGGTGGACAGGCAGAGAGAGAGTGGGGACAGGCAGCGAGGTGGGGACAGCAGAGAGAGAAGGGGGACAGGCAGAGAGAGAGGGGGGACAGGCAGAGAGAGAGAGGGGGGACAGGCAGAGGGGAGGGGGGACAGGCAGAGGGGGGGGGGGACAGGCAGAGAGGGGGGGGGACAGGCAGAGAGAGGGGGCGGGACAGGCAGAGAGAGGGGGACAGGCAGAGAGGGGGGGACAGGCAGAGAGAGGGGGGGACAGGCAGAGAGAGGGGGGACAGGCAGAGCGAGAGGGGGGGACAGGCAGAGAGAGGGGGGACAGGCAGAGCGAGAGGGGGGGACAGGCAGAGAGAGAGGAGGGGACAGGCATAGAGAGGGGGGGACAGGGGGAGGAAGGTACGGACAGTCAGAGAGAACGGGGGGGACAGGCAGAGAGAGAACAGGGGGACAGGCAGAGAGAGAGAGGTGGAGACAGGCAGAGAGAGAGGGGAGGACAGGCAGAGAGAGAGGGGGAACAGGCAGTGAGACAGTGGGGACAGGCAGATAGAGGGGTGCACAGGCAGAGAGAGAGTGGGAACAGGCAGCGAGGTGGGGACAGCAGAAAGGGGTGGGGACAGGCAGAGAGAGAGCGGGGACAGGCAGAGAGAGAGGGAGCACAGCCAGAGGGGAAGGGGGATAGGCAGAGAGAGAGGGACAGGCAGAGAGAGAGGGACAGGCAGAGAGAGAGGGGGGGGACAGGCAGAGAGAGAGAGGGCGGGGACTGGCAGAGAGAGAGAGGGGACAGGAAGAGAGAGAGGGGACAGGAAGAGAGAGGGGGACAGGCAGACAGTGGGGACAGGAAGAGAGAGGGGGACAGGCAGGGGGACAGTCAGAGAGAGAATGGGGGACTGTCAGAGAGAGAATGGGGACAGGCAGAGAGGAGGGGGAACAGGCAGAGAGGAGGGGGAACAGGCAGAGAGGCGGGGAACAGGCAGAGAGAGAATGGGGACAGGCAGAGAGGAGGGGGAACAGGCAGAGAGGGGGCGGGAACAGGCAGAGAGGGGGCGGGGACAGGCATAGACAGAGAGGTGGACAGGCAGAGAGAGGGCGGGGACAGGCAGAGAGAGGGCGGGGACAGGCAGAGACAGAGGGGTGGACAGGCAGAGAGAGACAGGGGGACAGGCAGGCAGAGAGGGGGGGACAGGCAGAGAGAGAGAAGGGAGACAGGCAGAGAGAGGAGGGGGAACAGGCAGGGGGGACAGTCAGAGAGAGAAGAGGGGACAGGCAGAGAGAGAGGGCGGGGACCGGCAGAGAGAGGGCGGAGAGAGAGTGCGGGGTCCGGCAGAGAGAGGGCGGAGAGAGAGGGGGGACAGGCAGAGAGAGAGGGGGGCACAGGCATGGGGGGACAGGCAGAGAGAGAAGGGGGACAGGCAGAGAAAGGAGGGGGAGCAGGCAGAGAGGGGAGGGGAACAGGCAGAGAGGGGAGGGGAACAGGCAGAGAGGGAAGGGGGACAGGCAGAGAGGGGGGGACAGGCAGAGAGAGAAGGGGGACAGGTAGGGGGGACAGTCAGAGAGAGAAGAGGGGACAGGCAGAGAAAGGAGGGGGAACAGGCAGAGAGGGGAGGGGAACAGGCAGAGAGGGGAGGGGGACAGGCAGAGAGGGGAGGGGGACAGGCAGAGAGGGGGGGACAGGCATGGGGGGACAGGCATGGGGGGACAGGCAGAGAGAGAAGGGGGATAGGTAGGGGGGAGTCAGAGAGAGAAGAGGGGACAGGCAGAGAGAGAGGGCTGGGACCGGCAGAGAGAGGGCAGAGACAGGGGTGGACAGGCAGAGACAGAGGGGGGACAGGAAGAGAGGACAGGCAGAGAGAGAAGGGGGGAGAGTCATAGAGAGAGGAGGGATAGGCAGAGAGGAGGGCACAGGCAGTAGAGAAGGGGAACAGGCAGTGAGAGGGGTGCACAGGCAGAAAGGGGGGACAGGCAGCGCGGTGGGGACAGCAGAGAGTGGTGGGGACAGGCAGAGAGAGAGGTGGAGACAGGCAGAGAGAGAGGGGGATAGGCAGAGAGAGAGAGGGGTGGACAGGCAGAGACAGAGGGGGGGTACACTCAGAGAGAGGAGGGTACAGGCAGAGAGAGAGAGGAGGTGACAGGCAGAGAGAGAGGAGGGGGCAGGCAGAGAGGGAGGCACAGGCAGTGAGTGAAGGGGGAACAGGCAGAGAGAGGGGTGCACAGGCAGAAAGATGGGGACAGGCAGAGAGAGAGTGGGGACAGGCAGAGAGAGAGTGGTAACAGGCAGCGAGGTGGGGACAGCAGAGAGAGAGGTGGAGACAGGCAGAGAGAGGGGGGCAGGCAGAGAGAGAGGGAGGGGACAGGCAGAGAGAGAGGGCGGGGACAGGCAGAGAGAGAGGGACAGGCGGGAGGACAGGCAGAGAGAGAGAGGGACAGGCGGGGGGACAGTCAGAGAGAGAATGGGGGACTGTCATGGAGAGAAGGGGGACAGGCAGAGAGGAGGGGGAACAGGCAGAGAGGAGGGGGAACAGGCAGAGAGGAGGGGGAACAGGCAGAGAGGAGGGGGAACAGGCAGAGAGGAGGGGGAACAGGCAGGAGGGGGAACAGGCAGGGGGGGGACAGGCAGAGAGGGGGGGGACAGGCAGAGAGGGGGGGGACAGGCAGAGGGGGGGGGCAGGCAGAGAGGGGGGGGCAGGCAGAGGGGGAGGGACAGGCGGAGAGGGGGCAGGGACAGGCAGAGACAGAGGGGGCGGACAGGCAGAGAGAGAGAGGGGGGCAGACAGGCAGAGAGAGAGAGGGGGGACAGGCGGGGGGGGGGGACAGGCAGAGAGAGAAGGGAGACAGGTAGGGGGGACAGTCAGAGAGAGAAGAGGGGACAGGCAGAGAGAGGAGGGGGACAGGCAGGGGGGACAGTCAGAGAGAGAAGAGGGGACAGGCAGAGAGAGAGGGTGGGGACTGGTAGAGAGAGGGCGGAGACAGAGGTGTGGACAGGCAGAGAGAGAGGGTGGACAGGCAGAGAGAGAGGGGGGACAGGCAGAGAGAGAGGGGGGACAGGCAGAGAGAGAGGGGGGACAGGCAGAGAGAGAGGGGGGACAGGCAGAGAGAGAGGGGGGACAGGCAGAGAGAGAAGGGGGGACAGGCAGAGAGAGAAGGGGGGACAGGCAGAGAGAGAAGGGGGGACAGTCAGAGAGAGAGGAGGGACAGGCAGAGAGAGGAGGGGACAGGCAGAGAGAGGAGGGGACAGGCAGAGAGAGGAGGGGGCACAGGCAGTAGAGAAGGGGTAACAGGCAGTAGAGAAGGGGTAACAGGCAGTGAGAGAAGGGGTAACAGGTAGAGAGAGGGGTGCACAGGCAGGAGGAGGGGACTGGCTGAGAGAGGAGGGGGGCACAGGCAGAGAGGGGGGCACAGGCAGTAGAGAAGGGGTAACAGGTAGAGAGAGGGGTGCACAGGCAGAAAGAGGGGGACAGGCAGAGAGAGTGGGGACAGGCAGAGAGAGTGGGGACAGGCAGCGAGGGGTGGGGACAGCAGAAAGGGGTGGGGACAGCAGAAAGGGGTGGGGACAGGCAGAGAGAGAAGGGGGACAGGCAGAGAGAGAGGGGGGACAGGCAGAGAGAGAGGGGGGACAGGCAGAGAGAGAGGGGGGACAGGCAGAGAGAGGGGGGAACAGGCAGAGAGAGAGGGGGGACAGGCAGAGAGAGAGGGGGGACAGGCAGAGGGGGGGGGACAGGCAGAGAGGGAGGGGGACAGGCAGAGAGGGAGGGGGACAGGCAGAGAGGGAGGGGGACAGGCAGAGAGAGGGGGGACAGGCAGAGAGAGAGGGGGGACAGGCAGAGAGGGGGGGGGACAGGCAGAGAGAGGGGGGGGGACAGGCAGAGAGGGGGGGGGGACAGGCAGAGAGAAGTGGGGACAGGGAGAGGGAGGTGCGGACAGTCAGAGAGAACTGGGGGACAGGCAGAGAGAGAACGGGGGGACAGGCAGAGAGAGAGAGGGGAGGACAGGCAGAGAAAGAGGGGAGGACAGGCAGAGAGAGAGGGGAGGACAGGCAGAGAGAGAAGGGAGGACAGGCAGAGAGAGAAGGGGAACAGGCAGTGAGACAGTGGGGACAGGCATATAGAGGGGTGCACAGGCAGAGAGAGAGTGGGGACAGGCAGAGACAGAGTGGGGACAGGCGGGGGGGGATAGGCAGAGAGAGAAGGGGGGACAGGCAGAGAGTGGAGACTGGCAGAGGGAGAGGGGGGACAGTCAGAGAGAGAGATGAGGGACAGGCAGAGAGAGGGGGGGACAGTCAGAGACAGAGGGGGGATAGGCAGAGAGAGAAGGGGCACAGGCAGAGGGGAAGGGGGATAGGCAGAGAGAGGGACAGGCAGAGAGAGGAGGGACAGGCAGACAGTGGGGACAGGCAGAGCGAGGGTTGGTCAGGCAGAGAGGGGGGGACAGGCAGAGAGAGTAGGGGAAAGGCAGAGAAAGGGGGGACAGGCAGAGAGAGAGGGGGGGGACAGCAGAGAGAATGGGAGGGACAGGCAGAGAGAGCTGGGGACAGGCAGAGAGAGGAGGGACAGGCAGAGGGAGAGGAGGGACAGGCAGAGAGAGGAGGAGGACAGGCAGAGAGAGGAGGAGGACAGGCAGAGAGAGGAGGAGGACAGGCGGGGGGGGACAGGCAGAGCGAGAGGTGGGGGACAGGCAGAGCGAGAGGTGGGGGACAGGCAGAGAGAGAGGGGGGGACAGGCAGAGAGAGAGGGGGGATAGGCAGAGAGAGAGGGGGGCACAGGCAGAGAGGGGGGCACAGGCAGGGGGGAAGAGGGACAGGCAGGGGGGAAGAGGGACAGGCAGAGAGAGGAGGGACAGGCAGAGAGAGGGTTGGTCAGCAGAGAGAGGAGGGGACAGGCAGAGGGGGGATAGCCGGGGGGACAGCAGAGAGAGCTGGGGACAGGCACAGCGAGGAGGGGACAGGCAGAGAGTGCAGGGAGGACAGGCAGAGAGAGAGGGGACAGGCAGAGAGGGGGGACAGGCAGGTGGTGGGGAGGACAGCCAGAGAGAGAGAGGGGGGGATGAGCAGAGAGAAAGGGCAGTGCGAGAGTAAACATGGAGACGATGCAGTGTAAATGAGCAATACCAGCTGACCTGAGGGAGAGAGCAGGCTCCAGTCTGGAGCTGGGCTCGGTTGCCCAGGTCGGGGAGTCTCCCCTTCCATGATCGGTCTGTCTGGGCTGAGACGTAGCACTCGGGCCAGGCAATACCAGGCAGTGTTCCACAATTCAGAATCTGCAAAGTCTCGCAGCATGGAGGGCTCTCCCTGTCACAGAGAGAGAGGCAGGGAGGGGGGGAGAGAGAGAAAGAGAGGGAGGGAGACAGAGAGAGAGAGAGGGAGAGAGATAGATAGAGGGAGGGATGGGGAGGAGGAGAGAGACAGAGACATTGGTGAGGAGCATGAGTGACCTACTGAACTGAACATGCTCTAACATTTAACGAGACGGCAGCTGACGCTCTATCGGAACGTCACACTCTTGCCGTGTCGCTGTACCCCCCACCCCATTGACCTTCCTGTCTGCCCACTGCACGTACAACCATTCCCCTGGCTGGCACCAACTCTCAGCTACCTTATCCCCCAGCTCCAACCCACTCCCCTCAGACTGATCTCTCCACCCCGGAGGCTCCCAGCCTCATTCCTGATGCAGGGCTCCGGCCCGAACCATCGATTCTCCTGCTCCTTGGATGCTGCCGGATCTGCTGTGCTTTTCCAGCATGTGTACGTGTGTCGGGGAGCACGTGGGTCAGGCACTGGGTGTCAGAGATTGTGAGAGAGACATGTTAGTGTGTGTGAAAGACCGGAAAATAGATATGCACATCAGCGACTGTGTGTGCACGTGCGAGAGAGATTCTGCGTGTGTATATGACAGTGTGTAAGTATGTGTGAGTGAGAGACTACGCACACATATGTACATATATGACAGTGTGTGAGATTGTGCATGCGACTGTATACATGACCTTGTGTGTGTGTCCCAGACCAGGATCACAACGTACCTCATTCACATACTGCAGCAACAGAGTGAACAAACCATCGAGCATTCCCTGGTCCATTGGTGGGGAAACAGTAGGCTACAACGGAAAGATAACACTGATTCAAATACTGCCCAGGAACCAACTCCCTGTACACTGCAACCCCTGCTCCCACCCAACACTCCCCACGGATAGGGACAGGGACAGCACGGGGTTAGATAGAGTAAAGCTCCCTCTACACTGTCCCCCCCCATCCCAGGGACAGCACGGAGTTAGACACAGAGTAAAGGTCCCTCTACACGGTCCCCCCCATCCCAGGGACAGGGACAGCACGGGGTTAGACACAGGGTAAAGCTCCCTCTACACTGTCCCCCCCCATCCCAGGGACAGGGACAGCACAGGGTCAGATACAGAGCAAAGCTCCCTCTACACTGTCCCCCCCATCCCAGGGACAGGGACAGCACGGGGTTAGATACAGAGCAAAGCTCCCTCTACACTGTCCCCCCATCCCAGGGACAGGGACTGCACGGGGTCAGATACAGAGCAAAGCTCCCTCTACACTGTCCCCACCATCCCAGGGACAGGGACAGCACGGGGTCAGATACAGAGCAAAGCTCCCTCTACACTGTCCCCCCATCCCAGGGACAGGGACAGCACGGGGTTAGACACAGAGTAAAGCTTCCTCTACACTGTCCCCCCCCTCCCAGGGACAGGGACAGCACGGGGTTAGACACAGAGTGAAGCTCCCTCTACACTGTCCCCCCCATCCCAGGGACAGGGACAGCACGGGGTCAGGTACAGAGCAAAGCTCCCTCTACACTGTCCCCCCATCCCAGGGACAGGGACAGCACAAGGTTAGATACAGAGTAAAGCTCCCTCTACACTGTCCCCCCCATCCCAGGGACAGGGACAGCATGGGGTTAGATACAGAGTAAAGCTCCCTCTACACTGTCCCCCCCATCCCAGGGACAGGGACAGGGACAGCACGGGGTGAGGTACAGAGTTAATGTCGTGCCTACCTGTGGACAGGACTGCAGAGCTGTCTGTATACTTTGGAGAAAATCTTCACCCTGAATCTCCACAAGAGTTCCTCGGCTGCAGAGCTGGATCATCAGGAAGGCAGCTGCACACTGTGAGGGAGGGTGGAAGAAGGGAGACAGAGAGGGAGACAGGGAGTCAGAGAGAGAGAGAGAGAGAGAGAGAGAGAGACAGAGAGAGAGACCAAGCAGAGAGACAGAGACAGCGAGTCAGAGCGCGAGAGAAAGAGAGCGCGAGAGAGAGAGCGCAAGAGAGAGAGAGAAAGAGAGAGAGGAGAGAGGAAGGGGTAGAGAGAGTGAGTGAGAAATACCACAGAGAGAGAGAGGCCAGGAGTTGTGGAGTGAGTACAGGAAATGGGCAGTGACACAGCTTGTCCACGCTGCCCCTACACTGGTCCCACCATGCCTGCTCCAACCTTTCCTGTTCATCTACTCACCCCATGCACTTCCTCTAGGAAGGTGATTCTACATACAAAGTGATTTATAAATAAACTGCCCCTCACGTCTGTAAGTCTCCCACCTCGCCATAACAGGGAGAGATTCCAGTTAAAAAGCACCATAGTACGGTGTAGCATTACCCTCGCACAGGGCGGGGCTCCCTCAGCACTGACCCTCCCACAGGGCGGGGTCTGTCTCAGCACTGACCCTCCCACAGTGCGGGGCTCCCTCAGCACTGACCCTCCCACAGTGCGGGGCTCCCTCAGCACTGACCCTCCCACAGTGCGGGGCTCCCTCAGCACTGACCCTCCCACAGTGCGGGGCTCCCTCAGCACTGACCCTCCCACAGTGCGGGGCTCCCTCAGCACTGACCCTCCCACAGTGCGGGGCTCCCTCAGCGCTGACCCTCCCACAGTGCGGGGCTCCCTCAGCACTGACCCTCCCTCAGCACTGACCCTCCCACAGTGCGGGGCTCCCTCAGCACTGACCCTCCCACAGTGCGGGGCTCCCTCAGCACTGACCCTCCCTCAGCACTGACCCTCCCACAGTGCGGGGCTCCCTCAGCACTGACCCTCCCACAGTGCGGGGCTCCCTCAGCACTGACCCTCCCTCAGCACTGACCCTCCCACAGTGCGGGGCTCCCTCAGCGCTGACCCTCCCACAGTGCGGGGCTCCCTCAGCACTGACCCTCCCTCAGCACTGACCCTCCCACAGTGCGGGGCTCCCTCAGCACTGACCCTCCCACAGTGCGGGGCTCCCTCAGCACTGACCCTCCCTCAGCACTGACCCTCCCACAGTGCGGGGCTCCCTCAGCACTGACCCTCCCACAGTGCGGGGCTCCCTCAGCACTGACCCTCCCTCAGCACTGACCCTCCCACAGTGCGGGGCTCCCTCAGCGCTGACCCTCCCACAGTGCGGGGCTCCCTCAGCACTGACCCTCCCACAGTGCGGGGCTCCCTCAGCACTGACCCTCCCACAGTGCGGGGCTCCCTCAGCACTGACCCTCCCACAGTGCGGGGCTCCCTCAGCACTGACCCTCCCACAGGGCGGGGTCTGTCTCAGCACTGACCCTCCCACAGTGTGGGGCTCCCTCAGCACTGACCCTCCCACAGTGCGGGGCTCCCTCAGCACTGACCCTCCCACAGTGCGGGGCTCCCTCAGCAGTGACCCTCCCACAGTGCGGGGCTCCCTCAGCACTGACCCTCCCACAGTGCGGGGCTCCCTCAGCACTGACCCTCCCACAGTGCGGGGCTCCCTCAGCACTGACCCTCCCACAGTGCGGGGCTCCCTCAGCGCTGACCCTCCCACAGTGCGGGGCTCCCTCAGCACTGACCCTCCCACAGGGCGGGGTCTGTCTCAGCACTGACCCTCCCACAGTGCGGGGCTCCCTCAGCACTGACCCTCCCACAGCGCGGGGCTCCCTCAGCACTGACCCTCCCACAGTGTGGGGCTCCCTCAGCACTGACCCTCCCACAGTGCGGGGCTCCCTCAGCACTGACCCTCCCACAGGGCGGGGTCTGTCTCAGCACTGACCCTCCCACAGTGCGGGGCTCCCTCAGCACTGACCCTCCCACAGCGCGGGGCTCCCTCAGCACTGACCCTCCCACAGTGTGGGGCTCCCTCAGCACTGACCCTCCCACAGTGCGGGGCTCCCTCAGCGCTGACCCTCCCACAGTGCGGGGCTCCCTCAGCGCTGACCCTCCCACAGTGCGGGGCTCCCACAGCACTGACCCTCCCACAGTGCGGGGCTCCCACAGCACTGACCCTCCCACAGTGCGGGGCTCCCTCAGCACTGACCCTCCCACAGTGTGGGGCTCCCTCAGCACTGACCCTCCCACAGGGCGGGGTCTGTCTCAGCACTGACCCTCCCACAGTGTGGGGCTCCCTCAGCACTGACCCTCCCACAGTGCGGGGCTCCCTCAGCGCTGACCCTCCCACAGTGCGGGGCTCCCTCAGCGCTGACCCTCCCACAGTGCGGGGCTCCCACAGCACTGACCCTCCCACAGTGCGGGGCTCCCTCAGCACTGACCCTCCCACAGTGCGGGGCTCCCTCAGCACTGACCCTCCCACAGTGCGGGGCTCCCTCAGCGCTGACCCTCCCACAGTGCGGGGCTCCCTCAGCGCTGACCCTCCCACAGTGCGGGGCTCCCTCAGCACTGACCCTCCCACAGTGCGGGGCTCCCTCGGCACTGACACTCCCACACTGCGGGGCTCCCTCAGCACTGACCCTCCCACAGTGCGTGGCTCCCTCAGCACTGACCCTCCCACAGTGCGGGGCTCCCTCAGCACTGACCCTCCCACAGTGCGGGGCTCCCTCAGCACTGACCCTCCCACAGTGCGGGGCTCCCTCAGCACTGACCCTCCCACAGTGCGGGGCTCCCTCAGCACTGACCCTCCCACAGTGCGGGGCTCCCTCAGCACTGACCCTCCCACAGTGCGGGGCTCCCTCGGCACTGACCCTCCCACAGTGCGGGGCTCCCTCAGTGCTGACCCTCCCACAGTGCGGGGCTCCCTCAGCACTGACCCTCCCACAGTGCCGGGCTCCCTCAGCACTGACCCTCCCACAGTGCGGGGCTCCCTCGGCACTGACCCTCCCACAGTGCGGGGCTCCCTCGGCACTGACCCTCCCACAGTGCGGGGCTCCCTCAGCACTGACCCTCCCTCAGCACTGACCCTCCCACAGTGCGGGGCTCCCTCAGCACTGACCCTCCCACAGTGCGGGGCTCCCTCAGCACTGACCCTCCCACAGTGCGGGGCTCCCTCGGCACTGACCCTCCCACAGTGTGGGGCTCCCTCAGCACTGACCCTCCCTCGGCACTGACCCTCCCACAGTGCGGGGCTCCCTCGGCACTGACCCTCCCACAGTGCGGGGCTCCCTCGGCACTGACCCTCCCACAGTGCGGGGCTCCCTCGGCACTGACCCTCCCACAGTGCGGGGCTCCCTCGGCACTGACCCTCCCACAGTGCGGGGCTCCCTCGGCACTGACCCTCCCACAGTGCGGGGCTCCCTCGGCGCTGACCCTCCCACAGTGCGGGGTTCCCTCAGCGCTGACCCTCCCACAGTGCGGGGCTCCCTCGGCACTGACCCTCCCACAGTGCGGGGCTCCCTCGGCACTGACCCTCCCACAGTGCGGGGCTCCCTCGGCGCTGACCCTCCCACAGTGCGGGGCTCCCTCAGCACTGACCCTCCCACAGTGCGGGGCTCCCTCGGCACTGACCCTCCCACAGTGCGGGGCTCCCTCGGCGCTGACCCTCCCACAGTGCGGGGCTCCCTCAGCGCTGACCCTCCCACAGTGCGGGGCTCCCTCAGCGCTGACCCTCCCACAGTGCGGGGCTCCCTCAGCGCTGACCCTCCCACAGTGCGGGGCTCCCTCAGCGCTGACCCTCCCACAGTGCGGGGCTCCCTCAGCACTGACCCTCCCACAGTGCGGGGCTCCCTCAGCGCTGACCCTCCCACAGTGCGGGTCTCCCTCAGCACTGACCCTCCCACAGTGCGGGTCTCCCTCAGCACTGGCCCTCCCACAGTGCGGGGCTCCCTCAGCACTGACCCTCACACAGTGCGGGGCTCCCTCAGCACTGACCCTCCCACAGTGCGGAGCTCCCTCAGCGCTGACCCTCCCGCAGTGCGGGGCTCCCTCAGCGCTGACCCTCCCACAGTGCGGGGCTCCCTCAGCGCTGACCCTCCCACAGTGCGGGGCTCCCTCAGCGCTGACCCTCCCACAGTGCGGGGCTCCCTCAGCACTGACCCTCCCACAGGGCGGGGTCTGTCTCAGCACTGACCCTCCCACAGTGCGGGGCTCCCTCAGCACTGACCCTCCCACAGCGCGGGGCTCCCTCAGCACTGACCCTCCCACAGTGTGGGGCTCCCTCAGCACTGACCCTCCCACAGTGCGGGGCTCCCTCAGCACTGACCCTCCCACAGGGCGGGGTCTGTCTCAGCACTGACCCTCCCACAGTGCGGGGCTCCCTCAGCACTGACCCTCCCACAGCGCGGGGCTCCCTCAGCACTGACCCTCCCACAGTGTGGGGCTCCCTCAGCACTGACCCTCCCACAGTGCGGGGCTCCCTCAGCGCTGACCCTCCCACAGTGCGGGGCTCCCTCAGCGCTGACCCTCCCACAGTGCGGGGCTCCCTCAGCACTGACCCTCCCACAGTGCGGGGCTCCCTCAGCACTGACCCTCCCACAGTGCGGGGCTCCCTCAGCACTGACCCTCCCTCAGCACTGACCCTCCCACAGTGCGGGGCTCCCTCTGCGCTGACCCTCCCACAGTGCGGGGCTCCCTCAGCACTGACCCTCCCACAGTGCGGGGCTCCCTCAGCACTGACCCTCCCACAGTGCGGGGCTCCCTCAGCACTGACCCTCCCTCAGCACTGACCCTCCCACAGTGCGGGGCTCCCTCAGCACTGACCCTCCCACAGTGCGGGGCTCCCTCAGCACTGACCCTCCCTCAGCACTGACCCTCCCACAGTGCGGGGCTCCCTCAGCGCTGACCCTCCCACAGTGCGGGGCTCCCTCAGCACTGACCCTCCCACAGTGCGGGGCTCCCTCAGCACTGACCCTCCCACAGTGCGGGGCTCCCTCAGCACTGACCCTCCCACAGTGCGGGGCTCCCTCAGCACTGACCCTCCCACAGGGCGGGGTCTGTCTCAGCACTGACCCTCCCACAGTGTGGGGCTCCCTCAGCACTGACCCTCCCACAGTGCGGGGCTCCCTCAGCACTGACCCTCCCACAGTGCGGGGCTCCCTCAGCAGTGACCCTCCCACAGTGCGGGGCTCCCTCAGCACTGACCCTCCCACAGTGCGGGGCTCCCTCAGCACTGACCCTCCCACAGTGCGGGGCTCCCTCAGCACTGACCCTCCCACAGTGCGGGGCTCCCTCAGCGCTGACCCTCCCACAGTGCGGGGCTCCCTCAGCACTGACCCTCCCACAGGGCGGGGGTCTGTCTCAGCACTGACCCTCCCACAGTGCGGGGCTCCCTCAGCACTGACCCTCCCACAGCGCGGGGCTCCCTCAGCACTGACCCTCCCACAGTGTGGGGCTCCCTCAGCACTGACCCTCCCACAGTGCGGGGCTCCCTCAGCACTGACCCTCCCACAGGGCGGGGTCTGTCTCAGCACTGACCCTCCCACAGTGCGGGGCTCCCTCAGCACTGACCCTCCCACAGCGCGGGGCTCCCTCAGCACTGACCCTCCCACAGTGTGGGGCTCCCTCAGCACTGACCCTCCCACAGTGCGGGGCTCCCTCAGCGCTGACCCTCCCACAGTGCGGGGCTCCCTCAGCGCTGACCCTCCCACAGTGCGGGGCTCCCACAGCACTGACCCTCCCACAGTGCGGGGCTCCCACAGCACTGACCCTCCCACAGTGCGGGGCTCCCTCAGCACTGACCCTCCCACAGTGTGGGGCTCCCTCAGCACTGACCCTCCCACAGGGCGGGGTCTGTCTCAGCACTGACCCTCCCACAGTGTGGGGCTCCCTCAGCACTGACCCTCCCACAGTGCGGGGCTCCCTCAGCGCTGACCCTCCCACAGTGCGGGGCTCCCTCAGCGCTGACCCTCCCACAGTGCGGGGCTCCCACAGCACTGACCCTCCCACAGTGCGGGGCTCCCTCAGCACTGACCCTCCCACAGTGCGGGGCTCCCTCAGCACTGACCCTCCCACAGTGCGGGGCTCCCTCAGCGCTGACCCTCCCACAGTGCGGGGCTCCCTCAGCGCTGACCCTCCCACAGTGCGGGGCTCCCTCAGCACTGACCCTCCCACAGTGCGGGGCTCCCTCGGCACTGACCCTCCCACAGTGCGGGGCTCCCTCGGCACTGACACTCCCACACTGCGGGGCTCCCTCAGCACTGACCCTCCCACAGTGCGTGGCTCCCTCAGCACTGACCCTCCCACAGTGCGGGGCTCCCTCAGCACTGACCCTCCCACAGTGCGGGGCTCCCTCAGCACTGACCCTCCCACAGTGCGGGGCTCCCTCAGCACTGACCCTCCCACAGTGCGGGGCTCCCTCAGCACTGACCCTCCCACAGTGCGGGGCTCCCTCAGCACTGACCCTCCCACAGTGCGGGGCTCCCTCGGCACTGACCCTCCCACAGTGCGGGGCTCCCTCAGTGCTGACCCTCCCACAGTGCGGGGCTCCCTCAGCACTGACCCTCCCACAGTGCCGGGCTCCCTCAGCACTGACCCTCCCACAGTGCGGGGCTCCCTCGGCACTGACCCTCCCACAGTGCGGGGCTCCCTCGGCACTGACCCTCCCACAGTGCGGGGCTCCCTCAGCACTGACCCTCCCTCAGCACTGACCCTCCCACAGTGCGGGGCTCCCTCAGCACTGACCCTCCCACAGTGCGGGGCTCCCTCAGCACTGACCCTCCCACAGTGCGGGGCTCCCTCGGCACTGACCCTCCCACAGTGTGGGGCTCCCTCAGCACTGACCCTCCCTCGGCACTGACCCTCCCACAGTGCGGGGCTCCCTCGGCACTGACCCTCCCACAGTGCGGGGCTCCCTCGGCACTGACCCTCCCACAGTGCGGGGCTCCCTCGGCACTGACCCTCCCACAGTGCGGGGCTCCCTCGGCACTGACCCTCCCACAGTGCGGGGCTCCCTCGGCACTGACCCTCCCACAGTGCGGGGCTCCCTCGGCGCTGACCCTCCCACAGTGCGGGGTTCCCTCAGCGCTGACCCTCCCACAGTGCGGGGCTCCCTCGGCACTGACCCTCCCACAGTGCGGGGCTCCCTCGGCACTGACCCTCCCACAGTGCGGGGCTCCCTCGGCGCTGACCCTCCCACAGTGCGGGGCTCCCTCAGCACTGACCCTCCCACAGTGCGGGGCTCCCTCGGCACTGACCCTCCCACAGTGCGGGGCTCCCTCGGCGCTGACCCTCCCACAGTGCGGGGCTCCCTCAGCGCTGACCCTCCCACAGTGCGGGGCTCCCTCAGCGCTGACCCTCCCACAGTGCGGGGCTCCCTCAGCGCTGACCCTCCCACAGTGCGGGGCTCCCTCAGCGCTGACCCTCCCACAGTGCGGGGCTCCCTCAGCACTGACCCTCCCACAGTGCGGGGCTCCCTCAGCGCTGACCCTCCCACAGTGCGGGTCTCCCTCAGCACTGACCCTCCCACAGTGCGGGTCTCCCTCAGCACTGGCCCTCCCACAGTGCGGGGCTCCCTCAGCACTGACCCTCACACAGTGCGGGGCTCCCTCAGCACTGACCCTCCCACAGTGCGGAGCTCCCTCAGCGCTGACCCTCCCGCAGTGCGGGGCTCCCTCAGCGCTGACCCTCCCACAGTGCGGGGCTCCCTCAGCGCTGACCCTCCCACAGTGCGGGGCTCCCTCAGCGCTGACCCTCCCACAGTGCGGGGCTCCCTCAGCACTGACCCTCCCACAGGGCGGGGTCTGTCTCAGCACTGACCCTCCCACAGTGCGGGGCTCCCTCAGCACTGACCCTCCCACAGCGCGGGGCTCCCTCAGCACTGACCCTCCCACAGTGTGGGGCTCCCTCAGCACTGACCCTCCCACAGTGCGGGGCTCCCTCAGCACTGACCCTCCCACAGGGCGGGGTCTGTCTCAGCACTGACCCTCCCACAGTGCGGGGCTCCCTCAGCACTGACCCTCCCACAGCGCGGGGCTCCCTCAGCACTGACCCTCCCACAGTGCGGGACTCCCTCAGCGCTGACCCTCCCACAGTGCGGGGCTCCCACAGCACTGACCCTCCCACAGTGCGGGGCTCCCACAGCACTGACCCTCCCACAGTGCGGGGCTCCCTCAGCACTGACCCTCCCACAGTGTGGGGCTCCCTCAGCACTGACCCTCCCACAGGGCGGGGTCTGTCTCAGCACTGACCCTCCCACAGTGTGGGGCTCCCTCAGCACTGACCCTCCCACAGTGCGGGGCTCCCTCAGCGCTGACCCTCCCACAGTGCGGGGCTCCCTCAGCGCTGACCCTCCCACAGTGCGGGGCTCCCTCAGCGCTGACCCTCCCACAGTGCGGGGCTCCCACAGCACTGACCCTCCCACAGTGCGGGGCTCCCTCAGCACTGACCCTCCCACAGTGCGGGGCTCCCTCAGCACTGACCCTCCCACAGTGCGGGGCTCCCTCAGCGCTGACCCTCCCACAGTGCGGGGCTCCCTCAGCGCTGACCCTCCCACAGTGCGGGGCTCCCTCAGCACTGACCCTCCCACAGTGCGGGGCTCCCTCGGCACTGACACTCCCACACTGCGGGGCTCCCTCAGCACTGACCCTCCCACAGTGCGTGGCTCCCTCAGCACTGACCCTCCCACAGTGCGGGGCTCCCTCAGCACTGACCCTCCCACAGTGCGGGGCTCCCTCAGCACTGACCCTCCCACAGTGCGGGGCTCCCTCAGCACTGACCCTCCCACAGTGCGGGGCTCCCTCAGCACTGACCCTCCCACAGTGCGGGGCTCCCTCAGCACTGACCCTCCCACAGTGCGGGGCTCCCTCGGCACTGACCCTCCCACAGTGCGGGGCTCCCTCAGTGCTGACCCTCCCACAGTGCGGGGCTCCCTCAGCACTGACCCTCCCACAGTGCCGGGCTCCCTCAGCACTGACCCTCCCACAGTGCGGGGCTCCCTCGGCACTGACCCTCCCACAGTGCGGGGCTCCCTCGGCACTGACCCTCCCACAGTGCGGGGCTCCCTCAGCACTGACCCTCCCTCAGCACTGACCCTCCCACAGTGCGGGGCTCCCTCAGCACTGACCCTCCCACAGTGCGGGGCTCCCTCAGCACTGACCCTCCCACAGTGCGGGGCTCCCTCGGCACTGACCCTCCCACAGTGTGGGGCTCCCTCAGCACTGACCCTCCCTCGGCACTGACCCTCCCACAGTGCGGGGCTCCCTCGGCACTGACCCTCCCACAGTGCGGGGCTCCCTCGGCACTGACCCTCCCACAGTGCGGGGCTCCCTCGGCACTGACCCTCCCACAGTGCGGGGCTCCCTCGGCACTGACCCTCCCACAGTGCGGGGCTCCCTCGGCACTGACCCTCCCACAGTGCGGGGCTCCCTCAGCGCTGACCCTCCCACAGTGCGGGGCTCCCTCAGCACTGACCCTGCCTCAGCACTGACCCTCCCTCGGTGCTGACCCTCCCACAGTGCGGGGCTCCCTCGGGGCTGACCCTCCCACACTGCGGGGCTCCCTTGGCACTGACCCCCCCACAGTGCGGGGCTCACTCAGCACTGACCCTCCCACAGTGCGGGGCTCCCTCGGCGCTGACCCTCCCACAGTGCGGGGCTCCCTCAGCGCTGACCCTCCCACAGTGCGGGGCTCCCTCAGCACTGACCCTCCCTCAGCACTGACCCTCCCTCGGTGCTGACCCTCCCACAGTGCGGGGCTCCCTCGGGGCTGACCCTCCCACACTGCGGGGCTCCCTTGGCACTGACCCCCCCACAGTGCGGGGCTCACTCAGCACTGACCCTCCCACAGTGCGGGGCTCCCTCGGCACTGACCCTCCCACAGTGCGGGGCTCCCTCGGCACTGACCCTCCCACAGTGCGGGGCTCCCTCAGCACTGACCCTCCCACAGTGCGGGGCTCCCTCAGCACTGACCCTCCCACAGTGCGGGGCTCCCTCAGCGCTGACCCTCCCACAGTGCGGGGCTCCCCCGGCGCTGACCCTCCCACAGTGCGGGGCTCCCCCGGCGCTGATCCTCCCACAGTGCGGCGCTCCCTCAGCGCTGACCCTCCCAAATTGCGGGGCTCCCTTTTCGCTGACCCTCCCACAGTGCGGGGCTCCCTCAGCACTGACCCTCCCACAGTGCGGGGCTCCCTCAGCACTGACCCTCCCACAGTGCAGGGCTCCCTCAGCGCTGATCCTCCCACAGTGCGGGGCTCCCTCGGCACTGACCCTCCCACAGTGCGGGGCTCCCTCGGCACTGACCCTCCCACTGTGCGGGGCTCCCTCAGCACTGACCCTCCCACAGTGCAGGGCTCCCTCAGCACTGACCCTCCCACAGTGCGGCGCTCCCTCGGCACTGACCCTCCCACAGTGCGGGGCACCCTCGGGGCTGACCCTCCCACTGTGCGGGGCTCCCTCAGCACTGACCCTGCCACAGTGCGGGGCTCCCTCAGCGCTGACCCTCCCACAGTGCGGGGCTCCCTCAGCGCTGACCCTCCCACAGTGCGGGGCTCCCTCGGTGCTGACCCTCCCACAGTGCGGGGCTCCCTCGGTGCTGACCCTCCCACAGTGCGGGGCTCCCTCGGCGCTGACCCTCCCACAGTGCAGGGCTCCCTCGGCGCTGACCCTCCCACAGTGCGGGACTCCCTCAGCACTGACCCTCCCACAGTGCGGGGCTCCCTCGGCGCTGACCCTCCCACAGTGCGGGGCTCCCTCAGCACTGACCCTCCCTCGGTGCTGACCGTCCCACAGTGCGGGGCTCCCTTGGTGCTGACCCTCCCACATTGCGGGGCTCCCTCAGCACTGACCCTCCCACAGTGCGGGGCTCCCTTGGCGCTGATCCTCCCACAGTGCGGGGCTCCCTCGGAGCTGACCCTCCCACGGTGCGGTTCTCCCTCAACGCTGACCCTCCCACAGTGCGGGGCTCCCTCAGCACTGACCCTCCCACAGTGCGGGGCTCCCTCAGCGCTGACCCTCCCACAGTGCGGGGCTCCCTCAACGCTGACCCTCCCACAGTGCGGGGCTCCCTCAACGCTGACCCTCCCACAGTGCGGGGCTCCCTCAGCGCTGACCCTCCCACAGTGCGGAGCTCCCTCGGCGCTGACCCTCCCACAGTGCGGGGCTCCCTCAGCGCTGACCCCCCCCCCACAGTGCGGGGCTCCCTCGGTGCTGACCCTCCCACAGTGCGGGGCTCCCTCAGCGCTGACCCTCCCACAGTGAGCTCGAGGATGGCTGTCCGGGAATAATGCCACCAGATAATGGTCGTGTTTCTGTATCAGTCGGATTCTGTGTTAATGATGTGCGTGTATCTTGGAGCAGCTTTGACTTACTGTGAGAGTGGGTGCAGACGGTTGGTGGAAGATGGAGGTAATGACCTCAATCGAGTGCTCCAAGCTGAAAGGAGAGAGTGAGAGTGAGAGAGACTGAGAGAAGGGGGGGAGGGGAAGAGATTGAGAGAAAGGTGGGGGGAGGGAGGAAGAGAGAGAGAGACAGAGAGAAAGGGGCGAAGAGAGACAAAGAGGGGGGGAGAGAGAGAGAGACAAATAGAGAGGGCGAGAGAGAGTGAGAGAGTGAAATCCTGGCATGAGGATTGGTGGGACTATGTGGCAGCAGTTGAGCAACAGACTCCCGGTCTGATTGGAACAGCGTGCAGCCAATCGAGACATTCAGACTGATGGCCCTCCCTGAGGGCCGGATGGATCATGGACACAGAGGGCACTGGATTCACCTCTCACTCTCTCGCTTGCCCTTTCTCAGGCACACTCGCTCACGCGCTCTGTCTCGCTCTCCCCAACAGTGTTGTTGGAACGCCGAGAGCTGGAACCTGACCGCTTTGAGAAGGCGATGAGTGACAGCCCGTCATGGCCCGAGTCAGGAGCTCACCTTTCAGGGACCCGGTCTGACTGGATCAGCAGGACGGTTAACAGATACAGGGTCACTTCCTGTGTCATC